>NW_007726217.1:945927-955002 GCF_000696425.1 Galeopterus variegatus | reverse complement strand
GGGGGGGGGGGGTATCCCGGGGCTGGATCCCCACCCACCGCCCCCTGACCCTCGCCCCCACGTCAGGCCCGGCTGGGGCGGAGCTCACAGCTCAGCTCTGGCGCCTTCTCCCAAGAGATATTAACCTAGCCCAGCCTAGCCAGACTGAGCCCCCGCCCCCGGCATGCGGTAGCTCTGGGCCCGTCTGTGTCGTCCCCCTCCTCTCCAGGACACCTGGAGCCCGCCTCCTGCCACCTGCCGGGCCTCTCCGTAGGCCTCCCCTGATCTCCAGGAGTCCTTCCGTGCGTCAGGCCCTTCTCCCAGATTACTTCCCACCCCCAGGACTGCACACAGCCTCCTCGGACAAACAGCCCCTATCTCAGATCTCTCTTCACATGGTTCTCCCCCGGAACCGCACACAGTCCCCTTCAAACTGGGCCCCCCATCCTATGAGAGCCCCTCTCCTCTTGTAGGAGCCCTTCCCTCACTCGGAAACCATGCTTTTCATGCGGGAGTCCCCTGGTCCTTGGAGCACGCACCGTCCCCCGCTCCCGGGGGCCCTTACCTGCTCCCGAGGGTCCCGCTTCCATCCCATATACCCGTGCGGAGGTCAGGCGGCCCAGAGACTGAGGAGTCCAGCGTGAGGGGCCTAGGTACCCCGCACTCTCGCTGCTCAGGCTCCCGGGCCGGGCTCGGCTCCCCCCCCAAGCCCGGCCGCTCGCGCCGCCACCCCCGCAGGCTCCGTTGCCGCCGCCGCCGCGGAGCCTGCAGTAGCTCCCCCTGCGAGCGCCCGGCCAGCTGCCAGTGCGCAGGCGCGACCGCCAGGCCCAGGGGGCGGACGGGAACGAGTCAAACGGGGCGCTCCGACGGCAACAAAGGCCAATGGAGAGGGGCGGGGGCACCGGGGACCGGAGGCAGCGGCCCCTGGCGGTCACCCGTTGCCGTGCAGCCCATCGGGAAGGCCCGGGAAAAGGAGCCGCGGAACCGCGCAGTGGCGTAAGTGGGGCGGGGTGAGGCGGGGCGGGAGGGAGGACAGCCCCCAGAGCAGCCGCCTTCCAATCCTACACACAGCCCTCGCCCTTCGCACAGAGCCGCGCGCACATTACTGGAATCCCACCTCATTCCCAGACCCTCTCACACTCGAGCACCCCATCCTCCCGGAGCCCTGCCTCCCACCTCTCCTCCCAATCACTCTCATCCTTCAAGCAAAGCGACTGCCTCCGCGAAGTCTTTCTCTGTTCCTGGTCACTGAATTCACTGACGCCACTCTCTCTTCCAGACCGTGTGCTGGGCACTGAGACCACAGATATGTAAGACCCTGCCTACCCTGGAAGATGTCACAGTCACACCGTAAGTGCGGCTACAGAGCTCTATCTGCCGGACCTGGGCAGCACCTGCCTCCACTTTCTCATCTACAGCTCAAGCCTGAACTCTATCAATCTGCTTCCGCCCTAACCACGTCATTTAAATGACTTTTTGCGTCTGAAATCCAAGGGATAATTTTCAGTTATTCATCCTCAGCATCTGACACTACGCCTCTACTTCCTTTTTGAGCCTTCTACTTGGCTTCAGCATTTTCTGAAGTCTCTTATTGCTTCAGTCCTTTTTCGTCTTCTTCAAGGGCCCCCTCTTGCTTTTGCCCCATTAAATAAGTACTTATTGTGTTTCCAAACCCAGCTTTCTTCTCTTTTTACTCTTCACTGTCCCCTTGAAGATCTCATCCACTCTTGAGGCCCAATTATCCTTCCAAATGTCTATTTCCAGCCATGTTTCAGACTCATTTTTCCAAGTATCTGCTGGACAGCTCCACCTGAATATCCTACCAGCACTTCAAACTTAAGAAGTCCAAACAAAACTCTTTTCTTCCCCCATAAACGTATGTCTTGTGCTTCCTTTCTCAGTGAATGGCACCTTCATGGCAGAAATGACAGTTCCTCTCTTTCCCTTGCTCCTTCCTATTTGGTTGTTTACCACGTCTTAACATATTTACCTCCCGAACTGCTACTGCTTTCACACAATTCCCCTACCATTCTGATGGTTTCTTGTTCTGGAGCAGACCCTTATCATATCTTGCCAGAAGTATCACAACCACTTCTTGCTAGTTTCACGGTTTCTGGGAACATCCCTCCCATTCAGTCTGCTGCAGTGATATGTAGTAAGAGGCCCAGCTCAAACATCACTCTCCCATATATTCATTCATATGTATTTTTGAAGCCTGCTTTACACTAGATGCATTCAGAGGGGCTGGGAACTTAAGAGATGAACCATACCTAGTCCTTACCCATTAATTTCTGAAATTCATCATAGCGTGCCTAGCCTCTTTCTAGCACAGGTTTCCAAACAGCAGCCATCAGAATCACATACATGAAGGGTTTGTTAAAACACTGATTGCTGAGCCCTGCCTCCAGAGTTTGTGGTTCAGTAGGTCTTAGGTGAGGACCAAGAATGTGCATTTCTAACAAGTTTCTAGGTAAGGGTGATGCTGCTGATCTGGGGACCACACTTTGAGAACTACTACTCTGCAGTATAAGGGAGTGGTTAAGAACAAAGACTCTAGAGCCAGATTGTCCTGGTTTCAATCCTGGCCCTGTCATTTATTAGCTGTATTAACACTGGGCAAATTATTTAATTTCTCTGGGTCTCAATTTCCTCCTCTGTAAATGGCAGTGATAATAGCACCTCCATCATTGGGCTGTTGTAAAGAGTAAATGTATTAATACATCAAAAGACTTTAGAACAATGCCTAAAAGAATGCAAGCAAAGCATTAGCTGCTATCATAATCATTATCTGCCTTTCACACTACACACACACACGCACATATTTTTTTAAACCCAGACATTGGCATCTCATACTATATTCTAAGTTCTGTAAACACAGGGACCATATCAGGTACATTTCTGTTCCCCTTTAGGGCCTGGCACAAGTTGTGCCTAGAATGATCAGTAAATTTGGGTTTACCTGAATCAAATAGATGGCAACAACAACAACAAAAAATTCTCAGAAAGAGCAAGAACTTTGTCCTGGTGTAACTGAGCTGAGAGCTCTCAGCATTCCATAAGAAAAGTTTGAATCCCCTGTTCTGAATACTCAGCCTCGTATTTAACTTTGTGAAAAGGCACTGGTTACTATTCTGACCCATATCCAAAGTGGCTAGTGGAGTCAAGCCTGGACCCAGCCTCTCAGCATCTTTCTGCAGACTGCCCCATCACCAGAGAGTTCATTCTCAGCTAAGCAGAGTGGTAGAGTATTAGGAAAATCCAGATAGCATCTTACTTTTTTATGCTGACAAACTTCTTTCAATAACTCTTTTTTTTTGTTTGTTTTGTTTTGTTTTTTCCTTTTTGTCTTTTTTCGTGACCGGCAACGGATCGCAACCCTCAGTGTCGCGCCCGGACCAGGACCGGCAACGGGATCGCAGCCCTCGGTGTTGCTCCCGCACCTTGCTCAGCCAGTGAGCGGCCGGTCTGTATGTGGGATCCGAACCCTCGGCGGGAGCGCCATCACGCTTCCCAAGCGGCGCACTGTAGCAGTGCGCCACCGGGCCGGCCCCTCAATAACTCTTGATGTAGGTTCCCAGAAATCTATTGGTTCCTTCTGTTTCCAGTTCAATCTTTGCATCTCAGTTCATAACTAACTAACACCTAAGGGCCTCTGCTGTGTGGGCCAGAGCCCTCTATCTATACAACTTCTCTACAGCCAGTTGCCAAAAAACAAAACAAAACAAAAAATAAAACAAAAAAAACCCAACAACTTAACAACTTCTCTACACTCAGAATTTCCTGGAGCTAAAACAATAAAAATGGCCTGAAAAAATTTGCATCCCCATCTATATTTTCCTCTATTTAATATTTTAAAAAACAGCATAGGAACAAAGAAAACCCAACAACTTAACAACTTCTCTACACTCAGAATTTCCTGGAGCTAAAACAATAAAAATGGCCTGAAAAAATCTGCATCCCCATCTATATTTTCCTCTATTTAATATTTTAAAAAACAGCATAGGAACAAAGAAATTAACATAGTATAAATAATAGACTAAGTAAGTGGAAAGATTCAAGAAAATAAGCAAAAATCTGTAGCATTCATTGCTGGTACCAGTAATAACTAACTAGAAACCAAAATGATAAAATATCCAAAGTACTTAAAAATAAACTTTATGAGAAGTTTGTGATCTATAAGAGAAACCAACAAGAACCAATATGCAGACATACAAAAAAACTTAAGTAGAGAGAGAGGCCAAGTTCCTGAATGGAAAAAACAAATTCAAGGGGTCTTCAAAAAATTCACAAAAAGATTCATATTATCTTTTTATTCCATTTTCCATGCATTTTTGAAGTACTCTTGTAATGTAATAATGTTTGTTGGTTATGGTTGCTTGCTACTCCAGCCCCAAGTTCTGAGGACAAGCATCAGGTATCCCCACCCATACCCATGTATTATGCTCTAGAAATACAAAGATACAAGGTTGAATTTGAGCCAGTCCCTACCCCTAAGAAGAGACAAATATATAAATCAGTGCTGTCCAACAGAAGTATCATGTGAGGTACATATGTAATCTTAGAATTTCTATTAGCTACATTATAAAAAGTAAAAAAAGGAACAAATGAAATTAATTTTCATAATATATTTTATTTAACCCAAAATATCATTTCAATGTCATCAATATAAAAAATTATTAATATTTTCCATTCTTTTTAATATAAGTCTGTGAAATTCAGTGTGTACTTTACTCTTATAACACATCTCAATTCAGACTAGCCACATTTCAAGTGCTTTAATACATGTGGTTAGTGGCTACTGTATGGACAGCACAGATCATTTCATTGCAGCTTTGAAGTAATGACAGAGGCACATGGGTGACATGGGAACTAAGAGGAGGTATGTCTAATCTACTCTGGGGTAATCAAGTTAGGTTTTCTAGAAGAGATACCTGCTTAAACAGGCCTGGGAGGATGAGCAGGAATTAGCCAGACAAAGGAGGGATGGGAGAAAGGTTACTAAGCAGCATTAGCAGAGGGTATGAAGGTGAGAAATAGCATATATGCCAGGAACTATCAGTAGTGATATTCTAGCATAACAATGGAAGCAAGAAGCAGTGAGAAAAGAGGCTAGAGAAGTACACCATGACCAAATCTGCCTGTTCTCTCTGTAGCCCAAGCCAGGGGAAGGGCAGCAAAGGAAACAGAAGGAGCTGTCCCTGGTTCTGACACCCAAGGCAGATTCACAGAATAATTCCACCCAGATTCACAGTTCAGATCAAGCCTATTTTCCTGCATTTTCTGAGCACACATAGAAGTCCCAAAACCATAACCTTGGCCTGTCAGAACAGGAGAGCTGAGAAACATTGAACAGGCTGCCCCTGAGTAGGTCGGAGGATCTTAGGAACATTCAAGTCTAGGAACACTAACTCCAGGAAATTGAACTTTAGGGTCAGGAATGACCAGCAAAGTTGTCCACCCTGAAACAGATAGATGTAGATCTATAATACCAAATGAATTCCAAAGATGGTAGTCAACCTGGGACATCCTATCTTGACCCCTCAGAGAATGTAAACTAACAACTTTCAATCCAGAATCTACTGGGGTGGATGTTATCAAGCTGCTGATTAGTGGAAAAGACAGGGATAGAATTAATTTCTCTTATCTTCCTTCATCTCCACTAATCCATGAAAGGGGCTAAATAGAAAAATATTTACAATAAACATGGCCTCAGTGTATCAATGGGTAAAGGAAAAGGACAGTCCGCACAAGAAGGACTATATAATTATCAATCACTCACAAGAAAGTCAATATAGAAGAATAATTCTATATCCATTAATTTAAAATTTTTTATTACATACTCAATGATCAAGATATTGTGATGGAACTACTGAATTGGCCTTTTATACCAGTATGATACTTTAAAAAGCAATTTGGAGGGCCAGCCCGGTGGCGCACTGGATAGTGCGCCGCTTGGGAAGCGCGGCGGCGCTCCCGTCCGAGGGTTCGGATCCCACATGCAGACCGGCTCCCGCTCACTGGCTGAGCGAGGCGCGGGAGCAACACCGAGGCTTGCGATCCCGTTGCCGGTCCCCGGTCCGGTGCGGGGGCGGCACTGAGGGTTGCGATCCGTTGCCGGACACGGAAAAAAGACAAAAAAAAAAAAAAAAAGCAATTTGGCAATATTTATTGACAGCCATAACAATATTTCTGCTCTCTGACTTATAATTCCCCCCAGTTACAGACCAAAACACTTAGAATCAAAGGCGCTCCCGCCCGAGGGTTCGGATCCCACATGCAGACCGGCTCCCGCTCACTGGCTGAGCGAGGCGCGGGAGCAACACCGAGGCTTGCGATCCCGTTGCCGGTCCCCGGTCCGGTGCGGGGGCGGCACTGAGGGTTGCGATCCGTTGCCGGACACGGAAAAAAGACAAAAAAAAAAAAAAAAAAAAAAAAAAAAAAAAGCAATTTGGCAATATTTATTGACAGCCATAACAATATTTCTGCTCTCTGACTTAGAATTCCACCCAGTTACAGACCAAAACACTTAGAATCAAACAAACATGGGTGAAATCTCAGTTCTACCACAAGCAGACATATGACCTTGATCAAGCTATAGTCCTACCATGAAGTATAATTTCCTCATCTGTAAAAATCTCATAGGGTTGTGGGAAGATTAAATTAATAAATGAATGGCAAAGACCAAGCACAGAGATAACCACTTTTAGGTGATAAACACATGATAATTCCCATGGCCCTCTGTTCTGTTCCTGGTCCCTTTCTTTCCATATCATCTCATCCATTCACATGGCTTTATTTTCCTTTAATCTTTCCAGAATTGTAAATAAAAATATAAAATGAAGAAGATGGTAAATTAATCATACCCTTTAAAGGACTGGTACTTATATCCCTACTCCTAGGCTGGGCTCTAGGAGCCACCCCTAATAGGTATCTGGCTTAAGCAAGTAGGAGGTTGTTGGTGCCATTTCCTGTCCTAGGCTGGGCTCCAGGAGCCACCCCTAATAGGTATCTGGCTTAAGCAAGTAGGAGGTTGTTGGTGCCATTTCCTGAGACTGAAAACACATAGCAATTACATTGTGTTAGGTATTAGAAGTAATCTAAAAGTGATTTAAAGTACATGCAAGAAAAGTTGGCTGGTTAGCTCAGTTAGTTACAGCATGGTGCTGATAACATCAAGGTCCAGGGTTCCATCCCTGTACGGGTCAGCCACACACACACACACAAAAGTATATGCAAGGATGTTTATAGGTTATATGCAAATACTACACCATTTTATATGAGACGAGCATTTGTGGATTTTGGATCTGTGGTGACCCTGGAACCAATACCCTGCAGATACTGAGGAACTACTGTACTTTTCTATATCCCTAGTACTATTATCCAAATCCAGGTCACCACTAACTTTTGCCCAGATAAGTGAGACAGCCTCTTTATTCTCTACCTCTAGTCTTGCACCATCACATCTATTCTCCAATTGCATCAAGAGTGATCTTTCTAAAATACAAATATTTGTTCATTCATTCAACAAACATTTACTAAATGCCTACAAGTTAGTGAACAAAGCAGATATGTACCTTGCCCTAATGAAGACTACAGTCCCCCTAGCACAGGGAACACAGACAGTAAACAAGTAAAAACATAAAATATATTTCAAGATAAAACAATAGATTGCTGTGAGACAGACTAAGACAATAGAGGTGGTGACTATACGATATGAGTGGCTAAGAAGGGTAGAGGTATTTTTCTAATAGGAAAGAACTAAAATATTGGTGAATACCATGTTAAGTTGGGAGGTGGGGTGATCAGAGTTAAAGTGTTGTAAAGGTCCTTATACTATTTAGGACAAGAATAAAGGATTGATTCACTTTAGACTTTGGTAAGTATATATGGTAAAACTTCAAGAAAAAAATACTAAAAAAATAAAATAGAAAATAATAGAAACAGAACTTTCAAACCATTAGCTAAAATACCTCTAGGATGATTAAAGAAATTAAGCCAGTAGTTAAAAATCTTCCCACCAAAAAAATTAATTCAGATGTTCCAGGTGAATTCTGCCAAATGTTCATGGAATAAGAGATCATCATTTCAATCTTATACAAATTTTTCCAGAGAATAGAAAGATGAAATACTCCCCAAGTCAATATAATCCTGGTACCAAAACCTACAAGGATTTTACAAGAAAGTAATATAGGCCAGTCTCACTCACACATAAAGATGTAAAAATACTAAACAAAATAGTAGGAAACCAAATCTAGTGCTGTACTAAAAATAAATTTAAGGAAAAAAATATATATATAATGACCAAATTGGACTTACCCAAGAATACAAAGGTGGTTTAACATTAGAAAATCTGTAAATGTCAGGTTAAAGGAGAAAAACAATATGACCATCTTTTATATGCAGAAAAATCACTTAATAAAATTCAACACCTATTCATGATTTAAAAAATAAATAAAAACCTCTTAGCAAACCAGGAAAAAGAGAGTTTCTCAAACTGTTAAAAGCTATCCACCAAAACCCTATAGCAAATACTTTTAAAATTAATATCATATTGTGAAAATATTCAAACATATACAAAATTAGAGTGATTGGCATAATGAACTTCCCTACATCCATCATCCAAATTTAACAGTAACGGACCTGAGGCATGGAGCCAGGGACCAGACCACCCTCCCACAACCAGGCACACCACCAGGGCCTCGGGGTCCACCTGGGGTCCTGAGGCATGGATCCAGGGACCAGACTCCCCCACAACCAGGCACACTGCCAGCACCAAGAAGCATGCCAAAACATCACCTCCATGTGGGTGGCCCAGCACAGCCACCACAATAACCACAGCTACCACGAAAGTGGCTAGACACCACAACCACACACAGATGGTCCACCAGCCACTGGAGTGCACTGACACAAGGAGAGTCACCAGCAGAGACCAAAGAAAAGAAGAGGATGTCTCTCTCCACGAAGCGTATTCCAGAGTGACAGAAGAAGCATTTGCTCTACAATAAAATTGAGGGACCTGGGCCGGCCCGGTGGCGCACTGGATAGTGCGCCGCTTGGGAAGCGCGGCGGCGCTCCCGCCCGAGGGTTCGGATCCCA
>NW_007726217.1:916995-944949 GCF_000696425.1 Galeopterus variegatus | reverse complement strand
GAAAAAAAAAAAAAAAAAAAAAAAAAAAAAAAAAAAATTGGGGGACCTGAACACACCTCTCAGCATTGTACAGATCATCTAGGCAACAATTCAACAGAGTAACCATTACTCTCTCAGAAGGAGAGAAGAAATTTAGGGTTATTAGAGGTGGGAGGGAGAGGGGTGGGGGATAGGGAGAGATTGGACAAGGGGCATAAAGAATAAGTAAAATTTGTAACTATATATGCTATTAATATTAATTTGATCAACATGTCAACGTTAAACCCCAAAAATATGTATAATCAAATATAATTCAATAACAACAAAAAAACTTAACAATAACAAAATACAAACTTTATTCTTAATAATAAAACATTAGAAGTACTCTCTTTAAAATCAAGAACAAAACAAACAGGTCCTTACCACTTTCAGCATGTACAGGAGGTTCAGCCAACACAGTGGAGCCAGAAAAAAGAAAGTTGGAAGACTGGAAAGAAAGAAATAAAATTGTTAATATTCACTGATGATATGATTGTCTACAAAGAAAACCCCAAATAACCTATAGACAAATTATTATATATGAAATAAGAGAATATAGCAAGACTGATGAATATGAGATTAATATTTTTTAAAATCCATTGCATTAAAAAGATAATTGACGGCCGGCCCGGTGGCGCACTGCTACAGTGCGCCGCTTGGGAGTGCAGCGGCGCTCCTGCCGAGGGTTCGGATCCCACATACAGACCGGTTCCCGCTCACTGGCTGGGCGAGGGGCGGGCGCGGCACCGAGGGTTGCGATCCCGTTGCCGGTCCCGGTCCGGTACGGGCATGGCACTGAGGGTTGCGGTCCGTTGCCGGACACGAAAAAAAAAAAAAAAGATAATTGACAATAGCAATGGAAATAAGGCATGAGGAATAAATTTAACAAAAGGTGTGCAAGACCTGTATAAAAAAAGTTCAAAATTTTTATTAAATCATTAAAGACCTAAATAAATGAAGAGAAAAATTCTGCTCCTAGATATGAAGTCTCATTACCATATTCTCACATTCATCTACAGATTCAGTGCAGTTATAATAAAGGTTCTATCAGGTTTGTGTGAGTTTGTACGCATATAACTTGCCAACCTTAGTTAAAATTTATATAGATGAACAAAGGCCCAAAGAATAGCAAAGACACTTATGAAGAAAAAGAATGAGGTGGAGGAATTTGTCCACCAGATATCAAGTTTTATTATACAACTATGGTAATTAAGACAGTGGGGGTGCCAAGCCCGTGGCGCACTCAGGAGAGTGCGGCACTGGGAGCGCAGCACCGCTCCCGCCACAGGTTCGGATCCTATATAGGGATGGCCGGTGCGCTCACTGGCTGAGCGCGGTGCGGCCAGTCTCAAGAAGGACAAAAAAAAAAAAATAGACAGTGGGGTAGTGGCTACTGTTAGATAAATGAGCTAATGTAACAGAATACAGAACCAGGAAATAGACCCGTGCATGTATGGAAACAATACTAGCATGACAGAGGTGGCACTGCAGACCACTAGGCAAAGGATAGACTAATCAGTAATGGAACTGGGACAACCGGTTATCGATGTGGAAAAAAATTAAATTGCAGTCCTTCCTCACCTCATACACAAAAATCAACTCCTGTAAAAGGCAAGTCTTGAAAAATGTGTAGAAAAATATATGAGAGACTTTAGATGGGGAACAATTTCTTAAGCACAAAAACATACTAACCATTGAAAAAAGACTTAATATAATGATTAAAATTAGGAAGTTCATCAAAAGACAATAAATAAAGTGAAGACAAGGCAAAACTGGGAACAAGTATTTGTAATACAAATAACCATCAAATGATAAGTATCCAATATATATTAAAAACTTCAAATCAATAGAAAAACAATTAAATATTTTTAAAAAGGGAAAAGTCACAGAACAGGAAACATGAAGGGTGAAAAACCATATTAAAAAAAAAATTTAGGGCCGGCCCGGTGGTACACTGGAGAGTGTGCCGCTTGGGAGCGCGGCGGCACTCCCGCCGAGGGTTCGGATCCCATGTGGAGACTGGTTCCCGCTCACTGGCTGAGCGCGGTGCGGGTGCAACACCGAGGGTTGCGATCCCGTTACCGGTCAGTAAAAAAGACAAAAAGGAAAAAAAAAGTTTAATGTCATTATTTATGAGGAAAATACAAAGTAAGACCTCAATGAGACATCAATTTAACCCACCAAATTAGGCAAAAATTAAGGTCATAGAGTAATAAGAACTCTTAGATACTGCTGGTGAGACTGTAAATTGGTATAACCAATACATTCTTGTGTAAAGTTGAAGATGTGCATTCCCTATAACCTAGCAATTCCAATACAGAGAAACTTCTTTTGCCAACAGGAGATATGCACAAGAATGTTCAAAGCAGCACTGTTTACGAAATATTGAAAATACTAAATCCATCCATAATAGAACAGATTAATAAATTGTGAGATAACATAAATCTCAGAAACCTGATATTGAGTGACAAAAAAAAAGTTGTAGAAGAATGCTTATGGTATGATTATAATTATAAAAAATTTACAAATATACAAAAGTAAACTATATATGGGTTAAGGATACGAACATGTATTAAGCAATACAGACAAGCAAGGGAATGGTAAACTCAAATTATTTACATGTCACTTACATCCAGGAGCGGAAAGAATGGGACTGGATTATGAAGGGACACACAGAATACTGCAAAAGATAAAGGTATAAAGACAAAACAAAGGAAAAAGTAACTATTCTCTCTTTTTCTTTTAGGGGGTAAACTGAACAGTGGATTGTAGGTGTTGTTACATCATTCTTCTTTATACCACACATATGTGGTTTTTTGTTTGTTTTGGCAGCTGGCTAGTATAGGGATCGAACCCTGGACTGTGGTGTTATCAGCACCATTCTCTAACCTACTGAACTAACCTGCCAGCCCCTATACATCTGTTTTAAATATTATTTTGTAACTATCTGTGTGACCTTAGGTACTAATTTAGTCTCTCTGTACCTCAGTTTTCTCATCTGTAAATTAGGTAAAAAATAGTACCCACCGCCATAGGGCTGTTGGGAGAATTAATTGCTTAATTCATATAAAGTGCTTAGAACAGTGCCTCAAAACTTGGTAAGCAAACATTCATTTAATGCCTATTTTCAGTGCAGTACTCCTGACCTCAATTATACCTAACATCCCCACACTAAGACTGTTTTATCCTCTCTGTAGAATAAACCTTCAATCTTCTAACATGTTGGATATAACAAGATGGGTAATCGTCTGACTGTTGTGAAGCTGGAGAGGACTGGAAGTTTATCATTCTTTCAACCTATCCTGTTTTCAGCCCCACCTTCATCACCATATCGAGAGATTCTTGGTGCCTCCAATTACTAATTTGTGTGTCTATGTCTATGAGTGACAGAAAGATTGAGAGAAAGAAAGGAGGTGGTCTGCAGGGAAAATTGGTTTGGTTTTTTGGCTTTCTCCCATGTCATTTTAGGATTTAGCTTTCTGAGATGTTCAAAGTCAATTACTGCTGGTCCATAGACTTCCCTACTTTCAAAAATTTGTTCCTGTTTTCTCCTCTCCTTTGCTTTATGTCCTTATGAGTTTGTGCGTTTAAAAAAAATCCATTTATTATTGTTTTTGTGAGATTATGGAGGAAATGGAAGTAAATGTGGATATGTAATCCCCCATCTTTAAACAGAAGCCAGATCTCATTCTTAAATATGAGGCAGCATAAGAACATATGCCCTAGACCAAGACCACTTTGGTTAATATCTTGACCACTTTAGAGCTGTGTGATTTTTGTTAAATTACTCAAGCTCTCGTTTCCCCCATTTCAGCATTATAAAGTGGAGGTAGTAGCACCTACTTCATTAGTTGTTATGAGAATTAAGTTAATATTTGATAGAGCTTAGAACGTTGCCCATAGCACTATAAGTGCCCAGTGAATGTTAGCTATTATTATTATTTGATGGAAATCTCCAACATGAAAGTCAGAGAACAAAACAAACAGTAAACACAACTTAGAGGAAACAGAGACCACTCAAAGAGAATGCAAGAAAACTTCCCCCACAAATTGCATTTTATCTTCCCAAAAAGATAAAAGATACTGCATTCATTAAACAAGAGACTATAATAATAGGAACATTTTAAATATTTAATATTATATTAAATATTAATTAATAATAAAACAGCAAAAATTTGAAATTCATAGATGAGATGAAAGATAAATTTAATTTCCTCAAATTGACCCAGAAAGTAAAACAAAAAGATAGAGATGGAAAATAGAAGAGAGAGGAGCCATTCATTAGGTTCCACATCTGACCAATAGAGGATCCAATTCAGGAAAGAAGAGAAAAAAAATGGAGAAGAAATCATTATCTAATACAAAGAAGCTTTCTCAGAACTAAAGGACATGAATTTCTAGAGAGAAAGATGTTCTGTGCTCCGCACATTTAAGGGAAAAAAAGAGAAAACACACACAAACGCAGAGCCCATCATGGTAAAATTTCAAAACTTCAGGAAAAAAGCAGATCTCAAAGCTTCTCTCAGAGCACTTAGCACACTTTCTTGTTATTATCTTGTCTGTTTTATTTGAGTGCAGGGACAATGTTCACCCTCCTCACATGATATATCCAGCGCCAAACACAGTGCCTGGAAGAGTGGGTGAATAATATTTCTTGCATCGATCTTGTGTCATTTTTGAAAACACACATATCTCTCCAGACACCCTCAGAAATCATTTCTCCCATTACTTACAGCGGGCATTTTAGGGCTGGCAGCGTCACTTATTAGACTGATGAATCCTAAAATAAATACCCAATATTTTTAGATTTTCATTATGCTTTGAAGAAAAGTCCTCAGGATTGACGTCAAAAGACGTACGTCTGAATCCTGGCTCTTACAAACTCTGTGACCTAACATTACTTAATCCCTTCCACAAAAATGTGTGGCCGCGAGTCCTGGGCGGCGGAGGACGTGCAGAGAAAGGATGCTGTTGACCAGAAAATAGTCCCTTCCCTCCAGGGTGCACGGCCGAATGGAAAGACTAACAGAAAAAAATATATACATTACGTATATTGCCACAGCCCGATAACCGGTCGCTCGCCACCCTCTCAAGCCCATTTTCCACCCAGCTTCAAAATGCTGTTTCACAGTGAACACCAGGTTAAATTACTTGCCTGAATGTAGTTCTCCAGTCGCTCCCCTGCGCCCTCAGGAGAAAAGACTCCGGAACCACGTGGGGACCTCGCGCTTGGCGGGCTTTCCTCCCACGCGGCCTCTCACAGGCCTGCGGTTGGCTCCGGCCACGCAAGGTCGCGCAACAGGCATCTGATTGGTGAGCCTGGAAGAAGAACTGAGCATGCGCAACCTAGATCCTCCCTCCATCCCGAATTTCAAAGAGGATCAGGTCTACAGAAAGCTTGCGTTCTTAAACACACACGCACACGCACACGCACGCACACGCACGCACACGCACACACACGCACACACATTTTATTGAGGTATCAGTGACATTCAATAAACTGCACACATTTAAAGGGTGCTATCTGATGAGTTTTGGCTGTGTCTTATGGTAGGTGCATGACTTTTCAAGAACTTTAAAAACTTTTTAAGAAGCAGCCAAACTGTTTTCCAAAGTGATTGCATTTTACATTCCCACCAGACGTGTATGAGATTCCAGCTGTTCCTCATCGTCCCGAACACTTTGTAAGCTCAATCTTTTTCCGTAGTCCTTCCAGTGGAGGTGTAGTAGTGTCATTTTGGTTATAAGTTTCGTTTTTCTAATGTCATATTATGTTGAGAATCTTTTCAAGTGCCTATTTGCTATTTGTATATTTTCTTAAGTGAAGTATCTGTTCAAAGTTTTTACCCATTTTTAAATTGGGTTATTTGTCCTGGTAACTGCCAGCCACCAAAAAAGAAAGAAAGAAAGAAATTGCGTTATTTGTTTTATTAAGTTGTAATAGTTCTTTTATATGTTCTAGATACCAATCCTTTGTCAGATATATGCTTTGCAAATATTTTCTTTTAGGTTTAGTCTTGTCTTTTCATATTCATAATAGGTCTTATGGAGATCAAAAAATATTTTTTAATTTTGATGAGATCCAATTTATTGATATTTCTCTTTTGTAGTCGATTCTTTTGTGTTATGTTTTTTAAATCTTTGACAAACCCAAGGTCACTAAGACTTTTTTCCATGTTTTCTTCTAGAAGTTTTATAGTTTTGGCTTTTACATTTAAGTCTATGATCCATTTTGAGCTAATTTTTGTTTAGCTCTTTTTTATTTTTTTGACTTGGCTATCCAATTGTTCCAGCATCGTTTGTTGAAAACGTTCATTCTGCTATAGTTTTTGTTTGTTTGGGGGCGTTGTTTTTTGTTTTTGGCAGCTAGCGCATACAGGGATCAAACCCTGGACCTTGGTGTTATAAGCACCATGCTCTAACCAACTGAGCTAAATGGCCAGCATCTGCTATAATTTAAATGTGTGCCCCAATGTATTGGGAGGTGGGACCTAATGGGAGATGTTTATGTCATGAGGGTTCCACCTTCATGAATTGATTAATGCTGATTATAAAAGGACTTGAGTTCAGTATCTCCCTCTCTTTTTTCCTCCCTCTCCTCCCCCGCCATCTCATGTACACTTGTGCTCTCTGGCCCTTCTGCCTTCCACCATCAGATGATGCAGCAAGAAGGCCCACACCAGACATGGGCTCCTCAACCTTGGACTTCCCAGCCTCCAGAACTGTAAGAAACAAATCTGTTTTTTATAGATTACCCAGTGTCAGGTATTCTGTTATAGCAGCACAAAACGGACTAAGACAGCCCCCATTAAATTGCCCTGGCATTTGTGTTGAAAATCAGTTGGCCATGTATGTATGAGCCTATTTCTGGACTCTCTATTCTGTTCCATATATTTATATTTCTTTATGCCAGTATCACACTGCCTTGATTTCTGTAGCTGTATAATAAGTCTTGAGATCAGGTAGTGTATTAGTTACCTATTGCTACACAACAAATTACCACAAATTCAGATTCTTAAAATAACACATATGCATTATTTCACATTCTCCATGGGTCAAGCATCTAGGCATGGGTTAGCTAGATCCTCTGCTTTAGTGTCTCACAAGCTGCAGTCAAGGTGCATATATAGGCAAGGGCTGGTTTCTCATCCTGAGGATCAACTTGGAAAGAGATGGGAATCATGGCCCCATCTTAGAATCTGTCTTCCACAGGTAGTATACGTTATTCAATTATGTTTTTCTTTTCAAAGTTTTTTTTTTCTTTTCTGGCTCTTTTGGGTCCTTAGCTTTTCCATATAAATTCTAGAATCAGCTGTAAATTTCTACCAAAACATCCAGCTGGGTTTTGATAAGGATTATGTTAGATCTATAGATAAATTTAGGGACAAATAACAACTTAACAGTATTAAGTCTTCTGATCCATGGACATAGTGTATTTCTCCATTTATGCAGATTGCCTTTAATTTCTCTCAACAATGTTTTCTGGTTTTCTTTTCTTTTTTTTTGTTCCTTTTTGTCTTTTTTCGTGACCGGTAACGGGATCGCAACCCTCAGTGTCGCGCCCGTACCGCGACCGGCAATGGGATCGCAACCCTCGGTGTCGTGCCCGCACCGTGCTCAACCAGTGAGCGGACGGTCTCTATATGGGATCCGAACCCTCGGCGGGAGCGCCGCACTCTACCGAGTGCGCCACCGGGCCGGCCCATGTTTTCTGGTTTTCAATGTACAGATCTTACACATCTTTTTTTTTCAAACTTATCCCTAATTATTTTATATTTTTGATGCTTTTATTTTTTGTGCGTGGCTGGTCAGTAGAGGGATCCAAACCCTTGACCTTAGTGTTATGACGCGGCACTCTAACCATCTGAACTAACCAGCAAGCCCTAAGTGAGATTTTTAGAATTTCAGTTTTATTCCAAAGTGCTTAATCAGTAAGCTTAGAGAAGTAGGGTCTTTCCCTTGGTATAAAGCCAAGATTGTACTGTGCTTACTGTAACTATGTAGGGAAGCATGTTAAATAAAGAGGACTGGTAGCACTCTCATTTGCCCTCACTTCTAAGCATGTCCTCTTTTCTAAATCTTATCAACAATAAAGCCAACATCTTCTTTTTCATCCAACTATCTGATATCTATTTTTCAGTTGGTTCTGAACTGGTGCAGGGAAGAGGATATGGTTTTTTACCCCCAAAACCTCAATATTTCTCCCATCTGGTGAAACCTACTTGTATTTCAAAATTCAGCTCAATGTTTCCTGTCTTCACGACAACTTCCTGACATTCCCTCCCCTGTGTCCCTTCCTGCACTTGCTGTGGTGCATGTGCAACACTTTGCTACTCTCCTTTGTTG
Organism: Galeopterus variegatus; assembly: GCF_000696425.1. NCBI lineage: Eukaryota > Metazoa > Chordata > Mammalia > Dermoptera > Cynocephalidae > Galeopterus > Galeopterus variegatus. The sequence goes on along the minus strand of NW_007726217.1, from coordinate 936,585 downwards.
ACATAGCCTTCCTCTTTCTCGTCCTCCTCCTGCTCTCACTAACCATGGAAGTATCAAAAGTATGAAGAAAGACAGTAATTTATCTTTGTAGCTCCAATGCCTAACACAATGTCAAGCAGGCAGTAGATATTCAATAATTGTTTACCACAATTATTATAACCATATGATTTCAGTCTTGAAAAGGATAACTGTTCATTATGTGACAGTTAATGAAAATAACAATACAAAATCCTATATGCACCAAGATTACAATTATATAAAATGTGATTGAAAGGTAATATGTAAAATAAATTGCCATTACATTTGGCATATTTTTTAACAAGAGTTTTATTTATTTATTTATTTTTTTGAAGATGATCAGTAAAGCGATCTTAACCTTTGACTTGGTGTTGTCAACACCACGCTCTCCCAAGTGAACTAACTGGCCATCCCTATATAGGGATCCGAACCTGTGGCCTTGGTGTTATCATCACCATACTCTCCCAAGTGAGCCACGGGCCAGCCCTAAGAGTTTTTTTTTTAAAACTCTTCATTATTGCTAATGTCTGAATTCTTCTCTCCCTCCCCTACCCCACACACAGTGTTGGGAGATTAATATCACATGGGATACTGAGACTCTGATCACTGGGAGAGCAAGGTTTGGGGTAGAGGGAAGTTCAAGCATTGCTTCCTTAACTATCTGTGGGAGTCTAGGGATCTCATTTGTTTAGAATACACTAAAGAGCACCTACTATATATCTGCCACACACTGTGTGCTGGTTTAACAAAGATGATTAAGACAAAGTCCTAAGGAGGATAAATACAAAAATGCCTAGGTCTATTATAGTATAAAAGTGTTGAAAATCAAAGACAAAGGGAATATGCTTTAGCACCCAGACAAAAAAGGACCATTTCCTTCAAAGGAGCTGATAGTCAAATTCTCAACAGAACAATGGAAGCTAAAAAGACAACAGAATAACATCTTCAAAGTGCTGAAAGAAAAAACAAAAAAAAAAATATCAATCTATCAAAACTATTCTTCAAAAATTAAGACCCAACTCAAAAATGTGCAAAGGACTCAAGTAGATATTTCTACAAAGAATATATACAACTGGCCAATAAACACGTGGAAAAATGTTCAACATCACTAACAATTAGGAAAATGAAAATCAAAACCACAATGAGATATCATTAAGATGGCTATTATTTAAAAAACAAAATAACAAGTGTTGGTGAGAATGTGGAGAATAGGAACCCTTGCACACTGCTGATGGGAGTATAAAATGGAATAGCTGCTGTGGAAAACAGTATGGTGGTTCCTCAAAAATTAAACATGGAATTAAAATATGATCCAGCAATTCTACTTCTGAGTATATACCAAAAAAAAATTTAAAGCAGTGTCTTAAAGAGATATTTATACACCCATGTTCGTAGATGAATTATTCACAATAGCTGAAAGGTAGAAACAACCCAAGGGTCCAAAACCCAGTTAACGGGTTGTGGTATATATACAACGCAATGCCATACAGCAGTAAAAATGAACATGTTTCTGTTATGTGCAACAACATGAATAAATCTCACAAGCATAAAATTGAGCAAAAGAAGCTGGAAGCAAAAGATTCCATTTATATAAACTTCAGAGCTGACCTGTTAGCTCACTTGGTTAGAGCATGGTGCTGATAACACCAAGGTCAAGAGTTCAAATCCCCACACCAGCTAGCCACCAAAAAAGAAAATATGTGTGTGTGTGTGTGTGTGTGTGTGTGTGTGTGTGTATATAAATATATATGTGTATAGATACATATATATAAGCTTCAAAGGAAGCAAAACTACCAGTGGTGCTACGAGTCAATATAATGGTTATTGATGGATATGTTTACAACCTTGATTGTGGTGATGGCTTCACAGGTGTATGCATATGTTTAAACTCATTAAATAGTACACATTAAATATGTGGAGTTTGTATATCAGTGACACCTCAATAAAACTGTTTTGTTTTTTTTTAAAGTGGTAGTAGTTATCTTTTTATCTTCGGGCAGAATAGGTTCTGGTAGTGACTAGGAAGGGGTGCTGGAGGGCTTCTGGAGTGCTGGTAAGCTTCTGTTTTTAAATCTGGGTAGGAGTTACATGGATGTTTTTGCTTTGTGAAAATTTGAGCTATACATCTAAGATTCATGTGTATGTTATACTTCAAAACAGTTAGAAAAGGCTATAGAGTCTCCTCCCACTTCTGTGCCTCTCCCAGTTCTTTTCAATCATACATTGGATCCCATTTCCTCCAACTTCCTTCAAGTTCTCTCTCTATCAAGCACCTTTTCTTTTTCCAGTATTTCCAATTTTTCCCTCTCTGTTAACCTACTTCCCTAGTGTATAAATATGCTCAAATCTCTCCCTCTTTGAAAAATGAACCACTTCCCACTCCAGTCAATATCAATTCATTCTTCCCCTTTATATCCAATCTGTCAACTAGAGGTTCTGCACTATACATTCTTCACACCTCAACAGTTGAGTTTCTGCCCCCTCCAGCTACAGACATTGCTTTGTGGGTCACCCATAACTTCCTTGTTGCAAATTTTAGCGGACCCTTTTCAGATCTTGTCTTTCAGTACCAGTATTGAATGGTTTACTACTTTCTTCTTCTTTATGACTTACATCTAAGTGCTTCCAAGTCTATATACGTTATCTCATTTAATCCTTACAACCCCAGGATGTAAGTACTAGTGCTATCTCCATTTTATGAATAAGAAAAATGAGACTAGAGAAGTTAAGTAACTTGCCTAGTGTCACATAGGTAATTCCCTGTCCTATATATACTTGGTGAAATATTCTTTTCCCTGGGTTTCTAGGATGACTAGTTTTCTTTTATCTCTTTGTGCATTTCTTATTCTCCTTTGGATGTCCCTCTTCCTCTGTCTACCCTTTAAGTAACTGTGTTCCCTAGAACTCCATGCCTTTTAATCTCTTCTTGCCCTGCATGGTCTTTCTGGGCACACATTTGAATGGTTTTAATCACCACCTATATACTGATTGCTTCCAATTTCTTTCTTCAGCCCATATGCACCAGCACTCAAATCCAACTTGTCCAAAGCTGAAATTACCACCTTCATCCTTCCCACAAATCCGCTTCTTCTCCTGTGTTCATTCTCTCAATGGCACTATTATTTACCCAGCTACTCAAGCCGGAAACCTGGGAGCCTCCTGATGAGTACACCTCCTTCCCCTCTCTCCAAATCCACTCTACCACCAAGTTTTGCTTTTTCTACTTTTTACTATCTTTTGTGTTCATTCCTTCTCTCCAGCTGCACTATCCCTGCTCAAGTTCAAACCTCATCATCTTTTGCTTGGCTATTGTGATAAAACTCCATCTTCCCTTTAAAGAACTTCACCTTCAACCTACCTTCAATACTCCTGCCAGCAAAACACAAATCAGACTCTACTATGCCCCTGTACCTATGGGATAAACTCTGAACTCCTTAGAATGCCATTCAAGTCCTGTCCTGTCAGGAACTGGTGCCTGCCTCAAGTCCAACTTTATCCCCTCCACCTCTTCCCTCACTACTTATAATCTAGGAGTACTAAAATGGCTTGTAATTCCTCCAGACAAATCATAATCCTTATCCTTTTTTCCCCCTCTATGCCTTTGCCCATGACCAGAATTCCTGGAATGCCTTCTTTTACCTTGTTCATTTATAGAACTTTTGTTTTGTTTTGTTTTGTCAGCTGGTCAGCACAGGGATTCAAACTCTTGACCTTGGTGTTTTAACACAGTGCTGTAACCAACTAAACTAACCAGCTAGCCCCAAACTCTTATTCTTTATGAGGCAGTTCAGTCATCACTTCAAGAAGCCTTCCTTGATCCTCCAGGCTGGGTTAAGGGCCTCTCTAAGTGATCCCATGGCTCCATATATATATTTCTTAAAGCATTTAACCCTCAAGTCTACTTTTTCTACATGTGTGTCCCCCAAGTTTAAAAGTGAACCCCTCGGGGGCCAGAGTTTGTCTTTCATCTTTGTGTTTCCTAGCACATAACAGAAGATCCAGAAATGTTTGTTAAACTAAGTTCATTTCTTTCCTTCTTCAGTAAATTTCTAATATAGTTGCTAGTTGTTTTTTTTTTACTACCCACCTACCCCCACCTGATTTTGTCTCTCTTCTCTTTAAAGACTTGCCACTAGCTTCTGGAGAATAAAGTCAGCACAGAGGAAATCAGAGCCAAAACATAAAGAAAAAGAAACAGAAGAGACACATGCCTTGTAATGGTGCTATCAGTCTGTCACTCCCCTATTTAACAGCCACCTAATAGGACTGGGCACACGAATCTTTCCTGGCCAGTGTAATACATCCCCCAGTAATTCTGGGATGGACTTAAGCATGACACAAGTAGTGGAGGATGAGGTGGAAATAAGACCATTTGGATAACCTGAATCACACAAAATAATCGGGTTCCCATAAAAAAGAGAGACTCCATCTCTCAAAGAAGGTAGAGCATTTGTGCAGAGAAAAATTGTAGCTACCATAACCTCCTACTGTAAGGGAACAGTGTGTCTAGAATCCCCTCATCACCCACCCTTGTCCATCTGGAAAATTCTTGCTCATGCTTCATGATCTATCCCAAAATTCACTACCACTGTAGTCTTTCCTGACTCCCCATGGCAAAAGTTGTTGTTTCCCCTTCTAAGTTCCTCACAGTATTTTGTCATTTTACACTCAACAACAGGTGTAATGAAGTTGGACAGGCCTGGGTTCAAATTCTAACTTTGTCACTCAGTAACTGTGTGTTATTTAAAGTCTTTGAAGCTGACTCCTCATCTTTAAAATGGGGATACCACCATCAACCTCAAAGGACTGTTGCTGGGGCTAAAGATGTCAATATAAAGTAACTGACATATAGTAGGCACTCAGATAATGTTAGTCTTGCTGCCTCCTCCTCCACTCCAAGCCTTATCAGAATGAACTCTTTGAAGAATTAAGTTTCTACTCTTCCAGGTGCCTAGCACCTAGGCAGAACTTGGCATGTATTCAGTTCATGATAAATGTTTGATAACTTATAAATATGGAGGAAATATTGTGCTGATGGAAAAACAACTACCTTGTAGTAGAGTTAGTTGCATACAGAACTTTCTCCTCTGGTAAACTATAAATTCCCTGAAGATAAGGGCCACATCGTGCTAATCTTTGTATCCTCCTTGCCATGACTTAGCAAAAGGGCTTTGTTGGTGAGAATTTTTAAAAAACATGAGACTAAATAGTCCCAGGTTGGGTGAATTTGGGCAGCTTCTCATCTGGAGAAGTTAGCCTTATGAAGTATGTGGCCACACATCCTCTGGAGACTGCAGATTTTTCTCAAAAGATCACTTAAACAGATTTTCCCATTAAGAGATGTATCCTGTACCCTGATGAGTCTTGTAAAACTTTTCACATGTGAAATGTTGCTAAGAAGCTCTTCTAAAATTCCCAAATAGCAATTTCTAAAAATAGAGAGTGCTGGCCAGTTAGCTCTCTTGGTTAGAGCACAGCCTCATAATGTCACGGTCACAGGTTCCAATCCCCAACCAGCCAGCTGACAAGAAAAAAAAAAGGGATACCCAGGATTTAAAAACACAAAGTTTTCCTACTGTTCATCTTTGTTAAATTTCTCATATTGAAGACATTGTTTTTAAAAAGCAATCATGCATGTGGCCGTTATAGTGTACTCCATATTTATTAGACAATTGACAAGAAAAACAATTTTTGGCACAAGAATGCCAATTTATTCTCCTTTTGGACACATGAACACAAAATATCCCTGCAGGCCAAAAAAAAAAAAGAAAAAGGAAATTGCAAAATTTAAATGACCATCATCTTATCTCAACATGGGGATACAACCTCTCCCTTAATAGTTTAGAATGTACCTCGTATTGCTAGAGACATATATCCAGTCCAAATTTAATAAAATACATTTTAAAACATTACAGTTCTAACAATATAGAAACAAAAATCACACCATTAGTCAAATAAACAATGCAAACATTTTCAGCCACTAGACATAGAAAGATCATGAATATGTCAATAGCAAGGCATAAGAAAATGGTTAATCAATAACAAGATCCTTCCTTTAATTTTACAAGGAAAAATTCTTGGAGTTGAAGCAGTATTGATATAATGCCCTCAGCCTCCACTTTCTTAAAATGAAAGCAGAGCTACCACCTTGCTATTGAGCAAGAAAATCTTACAGCACATCCACAAAAGGTTGATAGGGCAGGGTGGGGAGGGTGAGCCTTGTTAAACAGTGGATTACCTTTTCCCATGGGAAGGGTAGGTAGCTGAGCCAGGTAGGTAAGCTCTGATATAGGCTGGGCACCAGATCCTAAAATACAGACCATATAGAACATGTCTGCTTGTAAATCATCACCTTTGGAAGCAGCAAATAGAATTTACAGTAAGAATGAATATGCTCTGCCTGCCCAGAACACTGGCTGCATTAAGCCAGGGAGTTCACCTTATAAATCACTCAGGATTCAACAGCTAAGAACAACAACAACAAAACATAACTGGTTCAACATTTGGGTCTTCACCACTCTCTTAATGTCCCTGTTCCTTACCCCCAAATTGTTACTTTAGCGTTGCTACATTTAAATCTTTCACACCACATGACAGTGCCTAAAAAGGCTGCATTTTAAAAAACCAAACAGCCTATACAACTACTTCTAGAGAATGCACACCTCCCATTGATTGACACATGCATAACAATTCAGTCAGTTTCGAGGGGGTTACCTATTCAAATTGTCAAGCCCAATTAAATTCAAACTATGCATTCAGACTTGCTTGCAATAGTATTGCTACAACTCTGATTCTGCAGTGATTACCTCTTAAGGATTCACCCCTCAGCAAGTATTTTCCAATAATCCTAGTTCTTCCATATTTTCTTCCCTTTGTCCAAAACGACAGCATTGCACCCTTAAAGGTACTGTTTTCCTATTAAAAATAGGCCTCCCGGCTTTATCTCCACCACCATACTGATTTGCCCCAGTGTACTGGGAGTGACTGAGGTCTTACAAACTGTATATAGTTCAAGGTTGACTGTAGAGCTCAACTGCAGGCAAGCGAATCAGGGCTTCCTGGCACTCCGTCTTGCTTTGCTCCCTGCTCCATACATGCCAGGAGAGGGTGAGAAGTGACGCTTCTTCTGTGCGTTATAAACAAGCAAGCCTGAGGCACTCAAGTGCAGGTGTGGTGTGATGCCCGCCGGCCAGCCAGCCAGCCGGCCACCAAGAGTTCTTCACATCTTGGACTCCAGCAAGTCTTCCTTCTCCTAAAAAAGCTTCCGTTTTTCCTCCTCTTGGGTCCAGAGTGGCCATGCTGAAGGGTATTTTCTGTGCTCTCCCTGAACAAGTATGAATAAAAGCAGCAGCCAGCCCCTCACCAACATGTCCTGATTTGTATTATCCAAGTGAGGTATTTGCAAAAAAAGGAAAATCTTAAGATTAACATCTGCCATCTCTTCACTCCTGCCTATGTTGTGCTTCAGTCACAGAACTTGTTTTCATCCCACTCTGCAAAGATTAAGGACGTCTGCACTCAGCTTAATGAGCTACAGGACTCGATAGACATTATAAAACTCTCAAAGACCAGTCTCAGCAAACACTGGTGGCACCGCTGATCAACAGCACATGGAAATGTAAACTTCAATGTATTTACAAGCTTGCTTAAACGACTGAAGAAAAACAGTGGTTTATATTGCTGGGATTTTGAGAAGGCTAGTTTATGAGATTTGGACCAGCTAATGAGTTCAAGCAAACACCCTTCACCATCAGATCCAGTGTTTCCCCACCAGCAGTTTCTAGACAGAGGTGGCAATGTTTTCAACACATTGTGTCTGTCTCTTCCCCCAGCACCTTACTCAGCCATATGGAGTGTGGTTCAGGACCTTTCATCCCCCTTTCTTTCTCTCATTCTTGACATTCTAGGATAGAAAATTGCAAGTCAGTACAATTTGAGCTGGGAAACACTGGCTGGAACTGCCAAGATTCTATGTAACTGCTGTCCATTCACAAAGTATTTTCTACACTAAATACAGAATACATTTTCCCCTACATTTTAACCAGTGCTTGCTTTAGATAAACTCCCTTTGTTTGGACAAGAAATGAATCCTGTCTCCCTGTGAGTGGAATCCAGAATCTATTATGAAAAATCAACCTTTTCTACACAGTTTTAGTTTAATAAAAGGAAGGAAAACCCACCAAGTACGTTTCAGGTTGAAAGATAGGCAAAAAATTTGCATTGTAATTGTGAGTAACCTTGATTCCCAGGAAAAAAATTTTTAAATGCTGGTACATTTTTGCAAGTTGCAGCATCACTCAATGTACCTTAAGGACTGGCACAGCCTGTCCAAAAAGGAAGCATCCTGGTTCTAGCTTATTTTAAAACAAAGTGATAGGACACCAAATGTGACTATAAAATAGGTAAAAATAATTCTTTAAAAAGGCATGGAAATATGTCTTTTCTGACCAGTTTCAGAAATTGCCAGATTGTGATATATATAAGAAATGGCTGATAAAATCATACTGAAATCTCATCTAAAAAACTACATTGTCAGAGGAAGAAAGAGGAGGGACCTTAAAAAATGTTTATTGCCAAAGTTAACTTTCTATGTGAAAAGTTTAAAAATCATTTAGATCTAACAAACCACACAGCAGCATAAAATGGGCATTTTTGAAAACTTGAAAAAATACTAAAAGCTAATTGTTTTTTTCAAATAGGGGGAAACGTGAGTACTTTTACCATGGCAGTGCTGTCACTGTGACATGTATTATATTTATGTCACACATTCACAAAAGTCAAGCAAATAAGAAAACTGCCTGTTTGAATCTGCAGCCAAATATAGTGCAATTGCCTGGTAGCCTGTACTTGCACCAGCACAAGTCTGCAGAAATCAATAAGATAAGTAAAACTAATATTCTCTAAAACTTTAAAAAATTAATGCTCATTAAAGGCATTTACAGTGGCGAAGTCAGAAATCTCCATTAAAAAGTCTATGGACCCACACAATTAGTTACACTGAACTGAAGTAGATTGTTTGGTTTTTCTCTCCCACTTAGCATACACTCCACTCAATGAATACAGAAAAAAGGAATAACTTTCTCTTATAAGACTAGAGGGATGCGGTGAACACCACAGCTAGCAAAATATTCCATAGAAACCTTTTTTGTAAAGTCCTTTAGAAAGTTCAGGCTGATCAGCCTTTGCACATTGAGGTAAAAATTCAGTCCAGTGCATCAGAAAAGGTAATCTATGAGTATCTCTTTACTTTAAAAAAATGGCTCAATTTTGTTGATGCATCAGACAGTGCTGCAAAGTATAAATTCAGTGCAACTATTCTGAGCTGCTGGTAGAAGACCACCTGAAGTCAACTTGGCTGTATCTAGAGGTGGTAGGCATTTGAAACATTTTGAGGCTGCATGGCGTGCCAAATTGGTTGAGTTCTTTTTCCGAGATTCTCAGGCAAAATACATTGTATGCTGGGTATCATGGTGGATCTGTACAGCCTTAGCCAAGGCCTGAGGATCCCGGCCATTGCTCTGTCCTGACACATGACTGCCTTCCGCACTGTAAAGAGAATAAAGCAGAACACCATGTATAATAGAAGACCACTTCAAACTTCATATGTTTCAAGTAGCACAGATAGTACTGGATTCAAGAAGATCTTGATGCTCAAGCCTTAGCTTCTTAAATAATTTGTTAAATCTCTCTAAACCAGTTTGCTTGACTGAAAAATGCAATACAACTCATTTAATGGGCAATTGCAAGAATTAAATAAAATAATGTCTATAAAGACTCAAATCCTTAATAGCACCTATATAAAGACTTCCACTGCTTGCTATGTCTGGTTAATTTCTACTCATCCTTTACACTTCAATCAATGGCACTTTTCCCATAGAAATCTTCCCTGACTCAAAGTACAGGTAAGAGTCACTAAGACATGCTTTCACAGAATACTGTCTTTTTCTTTCACGGTACTACACACAATTGAAATTAAGTTATTAATTGGGCATTTATCTATTTCCCCACTGAGATGTAAATTTCAGGAAAGCAGCAACTTTGTCCATGTTACTCACCACCTATCCCTAGTGCCTAGCACATAGTATAGTCAAAACTATTTGTTGAATGAATGAACCTATGTGCCTAGCACAGTGCTGGAACATAGCAGTACCAACAAATGTTACTATGCCACCAGTCTCTTCTTGTTTTCATTTCACTAGCTATATAACCTTGGACAGTGACATCTCTTCTAAACTTGCTCTTTTGGGGTGACAACAACAATTTCTAAACATACCTCTTAAGGGTACCATGTGATATAAAGGGCTTGGCAATCTGTAAATCATCATCCCTCTTCTGACATCTCTCTTTAAATGATTATTATTACCCTGACCATCTAGGCTCAAAATCTTAGTCACGTTTTACTGCATCCTCTCCTCTGCCTCTGACACCCAATTAACTGTTAAGTCCTATCTATCCTGTCCAAGGAATATCTTTTTACATTTAATAACAATAGTCTTGCTCTCACATACTTTTCCAGCCTCATGCCTGCTGTTCCCCTTTAATGTGCTCTAGCCAAAGAACACTTGCTATTTTCCAAACATGTCACTTGCTCTCTCTCCCTTGTATCCATTGTTCCCTCTGCCTGGAAAATCCTTTTCTTTTCTTTGTAGAGCCAAATCCTACCCATCCAGCTATAAAATCTTTTCTAACTGCCTTTCCTCTGATGTCCCATTGCACTTTTATCTATACTGACTTGGGCTAGTTGTCAGTTCTATATTTGCCTGTATTGTCTCCCATAGTGAAACATAAGATCCCTGTGGGCAAGAAATATGACTTACTCGTCTTAATATTTCTAGTGCTTCACACAGTATTGGGCACACAGTCAATACCAAATAAAAGTGTTGAATGAATGAATGTATATTACAGAATGAAAGGTACAAAACCACAGTTAGGCATTTTCCATAATAGTATATTTCCAGCCCTTACAGAAATAGACTTGTAGTGGAATGTCTACTATTTAGCAGCTGAATTCTGACTTGGGGAAGAGCCCAGAAACTGCTACACTTCACAGATGGTCGTTTGGAAAAGAAAATTAATGCAGAGGGCTTGTTTAGCTTTTTAATAGCAGCTCAGTAATAGGTCAAAATGTCTGATTCTCCTGAGATCCCTATTTGGGGGTGAGAATGATCTGGCCTCCCTCCCACACACAACCAGGTTCACTGTGGTGCATTCTTCCAAATTGTACTGAAGCATAGTGAATAGGTCAAGATTTCCCCTTGCATGAAATGGAATCCACAGGCCTGTGACTGCTCTGACTGGAGCAAGGGCACTGTGTTGGCCACATTTTGAGGCTGTTCATGGCCTGAGCAGAACTGAAATGCATTTGGCTCTACGGGAAAAACCACAGGCAGCTCCAAATTAGACTCCTTTAGAGACACAATACAAGTATAAACAAGTCTGAGTACTTCTTGGACCAAAAGTCACATTACAAGCTCTCAAAGGCACATGCAATTTTATTTGCTCCTTGCAATTTAAACCCTAAAAGGAAGTTTAAAGCCTTACAAAAGTTTTTTGTATTAGCTCAATTTTTTTTACCATGCTGCTAAAAACTGCATTTTACTATGCCCGAGAGACTTGCCTGTCATGATCTTTATCCACCAGATGATACCGTGCCCTAAATGCCACAAGCCGGGCATAATACGCAGGGGCTGGAATCGAGACTGAGCGGGTGCACCTCACATAGGTGTGACACAGCTGATAAGTCAGTAGCTGGAGCTCATCTGCGGTAAAGCAGTTATCATCCCACAGGACCTGGTAATGTGAAGGACGGCTGGTTCCCTGGAGAGAGAGTTTTATGATTAATGTATTTCTGACATTGGTTGACTACATGAGACGAGAGAAGAATTAAAACCTACTCCTTAAACTCAGAGTATTTCTGCCTAGCACACCTACTAGCAGATACCTAGACCAAAAGATAAAAGTTCTAAGATTCAAGTATTAGCAAAGGTAAGCACCATGTTTAATAACAAGTCTACTCAAGTTAGTTGCTGAATTTGCAAACATCCATCTATCAGGTCAAAGATCTGCATCTACTTCCAAATTACCTGAATTCCTGCGTGACTACAGAGGTAAAAGTCAAACTCAGATGGATGTGTGATGGTACTATCCACTGTAGTGCCTGCTGGTACATTGCCACTTTTCCCCACCTACCAAAAAAAAAAAAAAAAGAAATTAATCATCAAAGTGCCAAACTGTGCTCAGGCCATTTTTTTCCCTTTTGTGTGTTAATTGGTATTATGTTGGTAAACTGCTCTTAAGTGAAGCCTTGAAAAATTACTTTAATTCAAGATGTTGAATCCCCTGTAATTTTGCCTTTGCCCAACCATTTCATCCTCAAGTATTTTCTCGAACAAATATACTCCATGGTCTCTTTAGGGGAAAACAGACAAAGAATTATTTTATCTGTGGTTTGGGGCTGCAGTCCTGTCATCTATTTACAGATGACACACTGTAAAAAAAATTAACATTTAAGATGGATAAGCTTTCTGAGAAAAAAAATCAGTTTTATTTCTTACATGGAGTAAAAATATATCCACAACTTTCAGTAAAAGTTAAGATGAAGAAATCTTTGAACTGGTTCACCAAAACTAATACTTTATGGGGTCAATAAAAGAAGTAACTGGCAAATGATTATCAGGTAGAGAGCACTGAAATGGGAATTAAGAAACCAGTTTCAGATCTAGGCCTAGCCTTCCAACTACATACCTTGAACAAAGCATAATATCTTTGGCTCCTCAATCTGATCATCTATAAAATTAGGTGAGGGTCTCTTATGCTTTTAAAATCTAAGGTTCTTTTATGGCCAAATCTCTAAAATCCAACTTCTAAGAAAGCAGAGAGGGGATCTTCAGAAATGCACTTACAAGGAAAGGAATTAAATTTTGCTATTTGGTCCGCCTCTTCTGCTGTACATCAGGGTTCAATATGAAGAAGTTTATCTAGCATTTAGGCACACATTTGCTGGAAGTTTATTTGGCTCCATTCTAAATAGTGTTCCTTCAGCTGGAGATCATACACCAATATATGCAATAACCCTATGAGTATAGAAAATTCCCCCGTCAAATTTACATGTAAACGTGGATATCTAGCTGGACCAGAGGAAATGTAATTGAGTTATTATAATGGTTCTAGGGTTTCATTTTCCCAAAGTGTGTTCTTTAGGAATATTAGTTTTGTAGGATATGTTTCGGTATTTTATCCTCAAATTTGAGAAACATGGGCTTAAGCCAAAGGTAAAGAGAATTTTCTACTGTATGACTTTTCAGAACCTTTACTTAGTCATGTATAATCTTTAAGAGAAAGATAGAATAAATAGCATGTCCCAAACGTGACCATAAAATTCCCTTTAAAAAAAAAAATCTCTCCATTTCTACAGATGAGAGCCTAAAGAGATAACACCTTGGGGAGAAGGGAATCCAGGCATGTTCAATTCAACAGTTATTGCTCGAGCACCCATATTCTAGGCTGTGCAGCAGATGTTAGGGATGAGAACCAGAGGTACAGAGAGAACTAATGAAATTGTCTTCCTGTCTTCATAAAATCATATACAATGAACTATAATGCAGTGTGAGAAGGGCATGTGAAAAGCATTGGGAAAAGCTGGTGGAGAGGAAATAGTTGAGCCATGCCTCATAGGAAAAGTAGGAGTTGAAAAGGGGGTGAGGGGTGGGATAAAAACTGGAAACACTCCAAATATCCCTAAACTCAGGAATGGATAAGTAAATTGTGGCCCATCTATATCATCAAATACTACTCAGCAATAAAAAGGAACAAATTACTGATATACACAATAACTTGAGTGAATCTCAAATGCATTATGTTAAGTAAAAGAAGCCAGACTTGAAGCCTGTATATTCTGGAACAGGCAAAACTATAGGGACAGAATGCATATCTGTGGTTGCCAGGGGCTGGGGGTGAGAGAAAGGTTGACTACAAAAGGGCACATGAGACATTTTTTTGGTGTGATGGAATTATTCTATATATTTATTGTGGTGGTGGTTACACAACTTTATGCATTAGTCAAAACTATACACTAAACTAAACTAGGGCCGGCCCGTGGCTCACTTGGGAGAGTGTGGTGCTGATAACACCAAGGCCACGGGTTCGGATCCCTATATAGGGATGGCCGGTTAGCTCACTTGGGAGAGCTTGGTGCTGACAACACCAAGTCAAGGGTTAAGATCCCTTTACCGGTCATCTTTTAAAAAAATAAATAAATAAATAAATAAATAAAACTATACTCTAAAAAGGGTGAGTTTTACTGTATCTATATGATACCTTAATAAAAATAATGGGAAAAAAGGGTAGGATGGATGTGCTCATTCCAGGGATAAGAAAGCACAGTATATATGGGAAACGGAAGATGTATAATGTCATGGTGAAAGATGAAATTAAAATGTTGTTTTGGCTACCTTGGGAAAACACTGACCATCACAGGAAAGCATTTGGTAAGCAATGGGGGACACTTGATTTCTGAGCAGTGAAGTGGCACAATAAGACCTGTGTTTTAACAGCAGGGTGGAGGATGCACTTGTGAAGCAGGAATGGAGACAGGAAGTCTACTCCAAGCCTCCTGCAATACAGAAGAGTTCTGCCTTTTCTACGGTGGTGGGAACACACAAGAGGAAGAACTGAGATGAGAGAGATGTCAGGGCAGAACACAGAAGACTATTTGACCAACTGGATATGGGGGGACAGGAAGGGAGGAGAAGAATTTAAAGAACAACTCTGAAGTTTCTAGCTTGGCTGACTTAATACACAATGATGCCAAGTAACAGAATAAAAAGGAAATTGGGAGAAGAATAGGTTTTGGATGGGGATAAAACAATAAGTAGAAGGTTTAGACGTGTTTTGCTTGAAATGCCTGTGGTAGATCGTATCTCTGGTGCCAAATATTCTCATGCCCCTTCCTGGAGGGGGATTATACATCTCCACCCAATTATCTCAGGAGTGGCCCTGTGACTTGCTCTGGCTGATCAAATGTGGCCTGAAATGTGTCACTTTTGGGCAGAAGCTTTAAGAGCCAGCACATAGCTTGTTGTGTATCCTTTTTTCCCCTCTGCTACAAGACTGGCGATGTTCCAGATAGATGCTTCTCTGTCAGCCTAGGTTCCAAAGGGAGGACAGCAGGGTCACAGCTGCAGCAGAGTCACAATGAATGTGTAATGTTAGCAAGAATAAATCTTTGTAAGCCACTAAGATTTGGGTGTTTTGGTGTTGTTGTTGTTACCCATAGCACAGCCTAGCCTATCTGGACTGATACAATGCCTATAGAGCATCTAAGTAAATATGTCTGGTAGATAACTGGAAGTACAGATCAGGAGCTGCATAGAATAGTTTGAGGCTAGAAATACAGATTTAGGAATCTATAAGCAAATAAGTGAACCCAGAAAAGTGGATGAGACTAATGACAGCGTTGAAATTCAGAAGAAAAGAGGGAGAAGTATGAAATGCCAGGGAACATCAGTGTTTAGTGGACAGAAGGAGGAAGAGGAGACAAAAAAAGTCTGATTATAGAGGTGGGTAGTAAACCTGGAAAGTCATATTGCTAAGGCCAAAGAAGTCAATCATTGTAAGTGCTGCAAAGAGGTCAGAGTGGGAAATCTGACAAGATATACCTGGATTCAAATGAGCAAGTTATTGAAAGAACAACTTCAGAGGAGTCCCTGAGGTTGAAGTCAGGCTACAGGGAAGTGAAGTATGATGTGAGAAGGCACAGATAAAAAGTCAAGTGATTGTTTTTCTAAAAGTTTAGTCATGAAAAGAAGAAAAGAGGCCGGCCCGTGGCTCACTCGGTAGAGTGCGGTGCTGATAACACCAAGGCCACGGGTTCGGATCCTATATAGGGATGGCCGGTTTGCTCACTGGCTGAGCGTGGTGCTGACAACACCAAGCCAAGGGTTGAGATCCCCTTACCGGTCATCTTTTAAAAAAAAAAAAAAAAAAGGAAAAGATGAGGTAGCAGCAGGTATACTGAGGGAGAAGCAGAGTGACAGGAAGTTTATTGGGGGGACTGAGGAAGATTTGAGCAACTTTACAGGGTGAGAAGGAGGCCCTAGAGTGAGAAAGATTGAAATTTTGAAAAATAATGGTTAATTAATGAAATGAAGCTCTAGAGAAGGCAGCAAGGATTAGGATGGAAAGCACATAGGGGGGAAAGAAAGCATACGTGGAGAGATTAGCCTGAGATGGATGTGAGGAAGGAGGTAAGAAAATACAAGCTTTCACTAAGTTTGTAAAGTAGAGGAAAGGCAACTGAGAAAATTCATACCTTCTAGATCTTGTTTTCTGGGGGAAATAGAAGATAGGATTTCGCTGGCAAGGAAGGCATCATGGATAGGGTAGGGGACTTGAGAAGAGTATAGAGATTTGAAACAGATGCTGTGGGGAATAGAATAAATGAAAACATTGCAGCATGCACAGCCTGGCTGAGATTTGTTATCATGAATTTGTAATATGGTTCATTGTTTAATAAATTACCCCCCCCCAGCAATTCCTATCAGTCTAAGAGTAGAAGCAAAGAAGTGGGCAAATGGACTGATTCAGAGTTGGAGATTGGCAAGCGGCATGTTTAGAGAACTGAAGATGTTGGTAACTGTCAGGGGTAAAAAGTAGACCAAGAACTGGGACTGTCAATCTTGAAAGGTTAGTAGGGACACTGGATAGTAAAGAACAAAAGTAGGAGATAGCTTGGGATTTTAAAAAGATAATCCAGGTCCTAAAGCTACATGGATAACAAGTTGACAGAGGGTAGAAAGGTGACAATAGCAGTTAAGGAGGGGTGGCAGGATGTTTTGTGCCCAGACCTCAAGCAAGAGTCCAGAGAATTTGTATTAGAAAAGTCTAAGAAGTACTATTGAGTCAGGATTTGGGCAATTTAGAAGACAGCACTTTTAATTTTTTTTTTTTTTTTTTTTTTTCTTTTTTTGTGACCAGTAAGGGGATCGCAACCCTTGGCGTGGTGTCGCCCACACCGCACTCAGCCAGTGAGCGCACCGGCCATCCCTATATAGGATCCCAACCCGCGGCGGGAGTGCCACACTCTCCCAAGTGTGCCACGGGTCGGCCCAGCACTTTTAATTTAACCTGACTGATGGACCTGGGACTCAAGGAAAGAAGTATCATTAGTTCTCTAAAACAGCTCATTCTTGGATTAGAGACTAAAAACTAAGGGTGTTCCAGAAAGTAATGGGAATAGCCAACAAGAGTACATGATTACGTCTCCCTAAGGATGGATCAAGGAAGGCCCAGACAAGATGAAGTCAAGTTAAAAAAATATCAAAGAAGCAAAGTTATCCAATATTATGTGCCTGTAACTTACCTAGTTTACACATAACATCAGATTATAAATAGATAGATAACATAAAACGCCTTTTATCAAGTGCTGGAATTTGTACCCAAAACTAACACATTCATTTATTAATTTAATCCTTACAACATCCTGTGAGACAGGTATTGTTTTTAATCATATCTTATAATTGAGAATATTATGGTTCAGAGAAGTTAAGTAACTTGCCCATGCTTAATAAGTGTGACTCCATAAGCATTCAATGTTTGTACCCTAAGAATCACCTGCACTGATATAAAATAATTTGGAAGAGAAATTCTTTTTTGTACCCTAGAACTGTGGCTCAGGCACTGAACAGCAAAAAGAAGCAAATGGCAATAAAGTCCAAATAGATAAAACTCATCTTTGAAAACTACCTGTACCATAATGTACCTGGCATGTTTCTCACATCCATTCCTCCTCCCCCGCAAAAAAAAAAACAACTCTAGAAACCAGCACTTTTGTCATGCAAGATGCAAGAGAAATATTCAGTCTTGAGACTGTGTCATTCAGAATTGGTCATCTAAACTCAACTGCAATTAGTTTATTTATTAAGTAATTATTAGGCACTTCTGCTATTAGGGAAAAATATAGTACATATGCCCACTCCAAAACACATTCACTTCCCACAACCTCAGATAACAAAGCTTATACTTTATCTTCTTACCCTTTCTGTTTTATCTGCACAGAAGAGTCGTGTATGATGTCTTTTTTGCACCACAATATATGTTATTCCTGGCCGGTAATCTTCTTCCAAGCTAATACATGCCTTTCGAATTGCTATTAGTTCTGGCCAAGCTACCTAGGAGATAGAAATGGAATTATGTTTCATTGAGAACTCACCTAATATCTCTTGGATCTGATTTACCCAGAGTGGCAGATAGGAAAAAGTCCATCAGGATGTGTTCCTAGAAACCAGTTTCCTATAAGCCTCAAAGGGCAACAATGGGGTAATGAGATTACCTGTTTCATTTGTCCCTCGGATACCCCTCCACGGTAATAGATGATCCGAGTGGGTTTGAAGCGCGTGGATTTGTAGAACTGGATCAGCAGCTCTCGAACCATGTTAGTAAGGTCCTGGATGACCTCCTGACTGTAGAGGAGCTCCTGGGAGATCTCCTGTCGAGAAGTCTGCACCCGGACAGTGGCACAATACCGGCTGGGGTGGCCATCCATACTGCCAACCACAGCAGCAATGGAGGGTTTCTTCCCGTCCCCCGCCGGGGGGTGCGTGACATCTGCTCCCAGGAAGATGACAGGCTGCTGGAATACCGAGGGCCTGCTCAGATTTAAGGAGACATTGCCACTCAGACATATAGGTGAAAATGTTTGGGTTTAGCAAGATTCTATCACCAGATATAATCACAAATATAATCTTATAAAAGAGAACAAAGATTTGTGCTTATAGGGAGAGAACATTAGGGCCCATTGAGTACTGGTGTCACCCAGTACAATGAATCTGAATTGACTGAAGAAGTGAATGTGATTCTTCTATAATAGTAGGAAGGAAAGATTAAAAAAAGAGAACCTAACCCAAATTTAACAAAATCTCTATGTATAAAGTGAAAACTTGCCCAGAACTGGTTCTCTTGGTATCCCATGTTTTTTACAATGGATACAAAATTGCAGAATGTACATGGAACTGGGACCAAAACCCCAGTTCTCTTTAAGATGTGAGACTTAGGGAACAGAATCCAATCTATCTCTTTCCCAGTTTTATTTTTCTCCATAGTATTGATCACTTATACCACATATTTTACTTATTTATTTCATTTATTGTACACACACACACACACAAGAATGTAAGTTCTACAAGGGCAGGAATTTTGTTTTGTTTGTCTTGGTCACTGCTATATCCCTAGTACCTAGATCACTACTTAGTCCACAATTGGCAGTCAATAAATATTTGTTGAAAGGATGAATTCATTTACTTGGCACAGATTTCTCTAAGGAATCAAGGAGAAAAATATCGTGCATACTTCTCTGATAAAAACTAGGCAAAAAAAAAAAAAATGAGATAAAATATGATATGAAGTTCCTTAAATTCTTAAAGGTAGGATTTAGGATGGTTAGTGTTAATTCTTAAAGTATAATCCAGGAGACATCCTGAATCTGACAATCTCATGTAGTAGATACTAAAGATGGGTTCCATGAAGACAGAGGCTGTGTCACATTTATCTTTCTATACCATCACACAGCATGGGCCT
>NW_007726217.1:915548-916430 GCF_000696425.1 Galeopterus variegatus | reverse complement strand
GAATCAAGGAGAAAAATATCGTGCATACTTCTCTGATAAAAACTAGGCAAAAAAAAAAAAATGAGATAAAATATGATATGAAGTTCCTTAAATTCTTAAAGGTAGGATTTAGGATGGTTAGTGTTAATTCTTAAAGTATAACCCAGGAGACATCCTGAATCTGACAATCTCATGTAGTAGATACTAAAGATGGGTTCCATGAAGACAGAGGCTGTGTCACATTTATCTTTCTATACCATCACACAGCATGGGCCTGGCATAGAATGGTTAATAACAGTGGACATATATACATAACATACATACACATAACAAAATAACAGCTTACCTACACTATGTGCCAGTCACTGTGCTAAGCACTTTACACGTATTAACCCATTTAGTCCTCACCCTCTATGAGGGTGGTACAATTATCTCAATTTTCCAGATTTAAAAAAATGAGATGGAAGAGAATAAAAGAATGTGCCCAAGATTACACAGCTAGGAAGTGGTAAAGCTGGAATCCAAACCCAGGAAGTATGACACCAAAGTATGCACTCTAAGCCACTGAGCTAGATAGTCTCAAATGTTTGAGGGTAAAATTAAATGATTCCAGACTTTAAGTTAACTTTCCCTGTGGCATGTATACCTCATCACCAATATTTCAGGAAGGATTTATTTATCTAGAGGTTTCATTCAAGAATGAAAATGAGAATTGTTATATGGTTGTGTAAGACCAAGGCAGCAAATTTCATTTCTTTTTTCTTTTTTTTTTTTTTAAAAAGATGACTGGGGGCCGGCCCGGTGGTGCACTGCTATAGTGCGCTGCTTGGGAGCGTGTCGGCGCGCTCCCGCCGAGGGTTCGGATCCCACATACAGACCGGTTGCCGCTCACTGGCTGAGCGA
>NW_007726217.1:911950-914742 GCF_000696425.1 Galeopterus variegatus | reverse complement strand
CTAACCGGCCATCCCTATACAGGGACCCGAACCCATGGCCTTGGTGTTATCAGCACCACACTCTCCCAAGTGAGCTAACCGGCCATCCCTATACAGGGACCCGAACCCATGGCCTTGGTGTTATCAGCACCACACTCTCCCAAGTGAGCCATGGGCTGGCCCTACTAAATTTCATTTCTTCTCAAGTATGGCAATGACTAATACCACAACCCTAAGTTTAACTTCTCAAATCACTTTCACATATGGGATTTCACACAAAAACAACATTTTAGAGTTGACAAGGCAGATATCATTATCTTGATAGACAAGGAACTAAGGCCCAGAAATATTAAAAATTCACGTGAGTAGCAATACTCAAATCTCCCAACTCCAAGCCAGCACTTTGTCTATAACATCACTGTCTTGCCTTCATGTTTGGTTACTCTAGAATCAATTTGACAAATTCAAATCTAAACAAAAAATCTAAAAGGGGACACGAGGTTTCTTAGTAGGACATAATAAGATTGAATAAACTCAATCTCATTAGCATAAAGAGCTTCTGTTCATCAAAAGCCACTATTTAGGAGAGTGAAAAGGCAAAACACAGAGTAGAAGATATTTACAATACCTACATCCTATCAAGGACATATATCCAGAAACCACAAAGAACTACTACAAATTAATAAAAAAGACTCACAATCCAACATAAAAAATGGACAAAGGACTGAACAGGACCATCACAAAAGAAGATATTCAAATGGCCAATAAGCAGATGAAAATGTGCTTAACGTCATTAGTCATCAGGGGAAACCAAATTAAAACCATAATGATGCCACAACAAAATCTTTGGGAGAAAAATACATATATAAAACCATAATGAGATACTATGACTCCCAACCAAAATGGCTAAAATTAAAAGGACTGATACTGCCAAGTGTTGGTGAGGATACGGAACAACTAAAACTCTCAGTAGAAATGTAAATTAGTACAACCACTTTGAAAAACTATTTGACTGTATCTATTAATGCTAAATATATGTATTCTTTATAAGTATTGTCTAACTCAGCAATTCCACTCCTGGAATTCCACACAAGAGAAAGAGTATGTATGTCCACCAAAAATGTAGAATTGTACACTGAATGTACAAGAATATCCATCAATGGAAGAATATTTGAAAATTGAGTGGCTTATTCATGTAATAAAATAAAACACAACAATGAAAAAGAATAAATTACTACTAAATGCAACGACATAAATGAATCTGATAGATATAATGTTGGGCAAAAGAAGATAGACACAAAATAGTACAAATGTTTGATTTTATGTATATGAAGTTCAAAAACAGGCTAAACTAATCTATGGTGATAGAGTTACAATAGTGGTTGCCTTTTGGGGTTATCTATTTGGAGGGGCCACAAGGAAGCCTGATGGGATGCTGGAAACATTCTATATCTTAACCTAAGTGATAAGTACACGGGTGTATACATATATAAGAAAAAGTAATCAAGATATATATTTGAGATTTGTGTGCTTTACCATAAATAATGTAAGTTAGATCTTAAACAAAAGTGAGAAAAACAGAATTTGGAATCTTACCTTTGATGTGGTACAAGCACATTGTTAATTCCTCCAAGTTTTGCATTTATCTTCAGGCAAAGGTTGGAAAGGGTTTGGGGTGATGTCTTCACTACATTTTTTACCTGGACACACTGTGTGGCCATACCTAGAAGGGTATCTCCAACACGTTTCACCTCAGCTACAAAAATAAGTTAATTAATTAATGTTTAAATAATCTCTTAATTACTAAGAGTTTAAAAAAAGAAAACATTAACTTTAGAGAACACCTACTATGTACTGTATACTGTGCTAGATGTTTTTCATGTGTCGGTCCTGTCATGTGCTAAACCCCAAGGCAACTTTTTCCCCTGTTGGATAGGCTCTCCCCCCTCTCCTTTTCTCCCCTCCTGCAGGCCTTGAAGCCAGCCTGCTTTCTCTATTCTTTGGAGCTGCCTGCCACTACTTGCGCAGTCCCTTAAGGTTCTTCTTTGCACATGACTGGTCTGGCCAAGGAATCAACCTGCTCAGCTCCTCCCTCTCAGTACATGCCCCAGCTCTTTGAATTAAAAAAAGTTTTTCCTTTCTTTCTCTCTAAACACTAGAGATAAACAGAAGGTAACAAAAGAAGCAAATAGAGACGGTTGAAGATATAAAGCTTAAATGGCTGGCTTGTAGTTCCTACATCGTTTACTTAGATGATAGCCAAAAGAACTTTGTATCATTCTTCTTTGAATAGATACAAACTATGCAGATCCTCTTCTAGAAGTGGCAGGCGCCCCAACCCTGATATTCCAAAGTGCTTTTCACCAAACATTCCAGTTCTCCCAGCTTCCGGGACTATGGATGGATTATACTGTATTTCCTGTCCCCATATTCACTGCCTCCACACAGGTTGAGTAAGGCCATGTGTCTAGTTGTGGCCAAAAAGTTGCAGAGAGAAAAGAGAGTACAGGGCCAGCAACATTCCAAATAGTGGCTGCTCTGCCAAGCTATGTCCTGGAGGGGAGATGACATGATGACACAGAGCAGAGGCCCGCAGTCTACCCTCAGTGGACACAAAACAGGAGCAGGGCCGAGCCCGTGGCGCACTCGGGAGAGTGTGGCACTGGGAGCGCAGCAGCGCTCCCGCAGTCTACCCTCAGTGGACACAAAACAGGAGCAGGGCCGAGCCCGTGGCGCACTCGGGAGAGTGTGGCGCTGGGAGCGCAGCAGCGCTCCCGCTGCGGGTTCGGATCCTATATAGGGATGACCGGTGC
>NW_007726217.1:907266-910950 GCF_000696425.1 Galeopterus variegatus | reverse complement strand
AAAAAAAAAAAAAAAAAAAAAAAAAAAAAAAAAAAACAGGAGCAAAAAATAAATCTTTGCTGCCTTGAACCACTGAGTTTGTGGTTGTTTTTTATTGCAACATAACCTAGCTCATCCTGACTGTTATACCTACTACTTGAAATCACTACTCATTCAGCATCAAAAGGGTTCATACCATATACTGGTGTCTTTCCAGGCAAGATAACCACTATTAGCTGTAGGCCCACATATGTCATTTTCAGATGTTTAAACATGGGCTCCACGCTGTCTGCACCTTGCGCATACTTGCAGAAGCATGGCTGACCCTGGATGGGCATTCCTGCGTCCTTAGAGATTTTACGCAGCTGGTCAGTGAAACTCCTATTAAAACAGAAGCAGGGATACTCTTTCAGAAGGAGAGAAGAAATCTAGGGTTATCAGAGGTGGGAGAGGGGAGGGAGAAGGGGATGGGGAGAGATTGGTTGAGGGGAATAAAGAATAAGAACGATTTGTAATAATATATATGCTAATAATATTTATTTGATCAATATACATCAATGTTGAACCCCCAAAATATGTATAATCAATTATGATTCAATTTTTAAAAATTAATTTAAAAAATTAATAAAACACACAAAAATTTTTTTTTAAAAAAACAACCAGTGACAAAGTGCTTTCATTTCAGAGTACATTCTTGGCACTAATTTCCCTCTAAAATACTTCTTTCAGTTCCACAAATTCTTAGCCAAAATTAGAAACAAACAAATAAACAAACAAATCTTTAACTGGTTGTCAAAAATAGATTGGCAGTTGTATCACTGCAACTAAAACAGAGAAGAATCTGTATTATTAAGCTACCGGATTATCATTTTGAATTGTTAAATAATTATGCCTTTCAGGGAAGGGAATGGCATTCCTGTTCAAGGATTTTTTTTAAACATTTGAATCAGTAATTCTGGGTTAAAGAAAAGTGGGGTCAAAGTTTCACATAATATGCATTTTGGTAAGCCTGGTATGAGAATAGTTGGGTAAACTTGTGCTTAATTGAGAACACAGAAACAAGTTGTCACAAAATCAGTGTATTTGGGGTTACATTCAAATTTGTAACAGATTAGGTTCAATAACAGTGTCAAAAGAAATCATCACTTAAAAAAAGCTAAACTCATTATTCATTTTGAAGTTCTTTTTCAATCTTTTTTTTTTTCCCCTGGTGGCTGGCCAGTATTGGGATCAGAACCCTTGACCTTGGTGTTATAGCACCATGCTCTAACCAACTGAGCTAACCAGCCAGCCCTTTATTTATTTATTTATTTATTTTTTATTGGCTTTATTTTTTTTAATTTTTTTTTTAAAGAAAATGAAATTTTATTAATATTATTTTTTACATTCTAGGATGTTGTTGTGGAGCAGTTGGGGGGAGGGGAAAGGGGAAGGAAATGGGATGGAAGTAGGAGGGGGAAGGAGAGGCAGGATTGAGGCCTGTGGTACCCCCCTCATTCCCATAGAGGAGACTGGGGGGCTTCCAGTGGTGGCTTGGTCATTGCTGGGCTGGGTGCAGATGCCAGGGGTTGTGGAAAAGCCCTCACCCCCCACCATCCCAGCTCAGGAACCCGGGGCCCTTCTTGCTGTGGCTTGGTGGTCATCGCTGGGCTGGTTGCACATGTGGGGGGCGGGCCGTGGCTGAGGCTCCCTACCACCCTGGCTCTCGGAAGAGCCCAGGGCACTTCCTGTAGTGGCTCGGTGGTTGCTGATACAGCCCTTCATTTTGAAGTTTTAAATTTTTGGATTTAAGAAGTTACTTCAATCTATGCATAAAGCTTTCAGAATAGTTTCTTTGGTGCTTTTGCCAATATTTTGTAGAACTCCTTTCTTTCAATTCCCTTTTCTTGACTTTTTCACCCTTCTCCCTAACTTCCTTTATACAGATAGTTGCATCTATAAGACATGAACCAATGCTCTTAGCCAGTGACCCTGCAATAAAACAAGCTCGCTAGTTAATTATAATAATTAATTTTTTTTATAATGATTAAAATTTAACTGGTTTTTATCTTAGCTAAAAAGATACAATTAATACCAATACAGTTCCACTAGGAACTGAGGAATTCACTGGCCAGCATTACTTCAGCCTTGTTAGTCACAAATATCTGCTCCAAATGTAAGGAACCTGAGTCAGATTCTTAATGTAATTCCCAAGTTTGCAATTTACCATAATACAAGGTATTTTTCATATAGCCAGATGGTGTCACTATGGGAGTCAGACAGTCAATGCCAGTTTATACAGGACATTCACATAAGGACAGTATTTTCATATCTGAAAGGGATATTACTAAGCTGAAAATATGAAGATACTTACTTTAGTAAATCTTCCCTACATTGTTTCTGAGGCGCAAAACATGCAACTGCCCAAACTTTAATTTCAATGCCAGCATAAAACTGCTTTCCTCGCATGTCCCAGACACCCTGGTTGGGTGTGGCTACTGTTTTATTCTTTAAAAAAAAGAAGCAAAAGAAAAGAGAAAAGATATTACAATCTAAGGCCATTCTAATGTTGATGATAGAATAAACAAAAATCGATTTGATATAAGCCAGAAACAAAAGAGAATAATGAGCAAGACTATGGGTAAATTCAGTGTTATGTAGTGGGAAAACTCTGAATTAGTCTCTTTTTGACTGGTTGTGGAAGATTGCTGAATAAAATTAAAAAGCTTACCCGGCCTCCATATTGCAGCATTGGTGCTGGAAGGACCCTGCCTGTGAGCTCTGTCATTTCATTGTGGACAACAATACCAAATTCTTTAAGGTATGGATCAGGTCCACCCACCATGCTGTTACTCTTCACCTAAAGAACAGGAAAGCCTGCATATATAAAAACCAAAGAGTAACTGTGTCCCATCAGGAGTTTTCTGTTGGTTTTTTTTTATCTTAAAGCTAGCTAATCTTGAATCATTCCTTACTAACCAGTCTACTGATTTCTTCCTGTCTGTCAGGAGCAGATCTTGCTGTGGCTTTGATCATCGTGGAAGTCTGATTGTCTGTAAGCTTCTTTATACATCGCTGTCCTGCCACTATATTACAGACCTGCGAAGAAGCAAAGTGAAATTAGTTTGTACAATGGGCTTCTATACTTTGCCTTTGTCAAACCGTCTGCAATCTCCACTTCCAGAAAAATAAAAATTCTGTTATATAGTGAAGTTATCTGCCCTAAATATTTTAGAAATTAATACTAAATTCCACAACTAGTTTAGAACTCTACTTTTTTAAAAAAAAAAAAAACTAATTCAAGAGATTGGCAGATTGGCAGAAGAAAATTTAGTTTAGCTTACCTCGAGTGGCAAGTACGTATGCTTTTGTTCTTGTCCCACTTGGAGACAGGGAAGATGGGGGTATTTCAGCTGCAGACTATACTTTTGCTTAAAATATTGAGCAACTGTACATTCCATAGCTTGACCATTTTCTAGCTGTAAAGGAAAACTAAAGGAGAAAATGTCTTTTTAGAAAATTTTTCAAGTTCCTCTTTTTCTAAACAAGTAAACAAACAAAGCCCACTAACATTTTCTACCTCGATCAGTCACTTAAAAAACAAAGGCCAATCCTTATTTGAGCATTTTCACTTAAGCCATTTTACTATTTAACCAGAGTGGCAATTTCACTGAAATTTTCCATGTTTGTTAAAGCTGGGGTGAGAAAAAATTTTAATTAAAATTT
>NW_007726217.1:904719-906236 GCF_000696425.1 Galeopterus variegatus | reverse complement strand
ACTGAGGGTTGCGATCCGTTGCCGGACACGAAAAAAGACAAAAAGGAAAAAAAAAATTTAGAAATAATTTTTTTACAAGAATTTAAAATAAAATGCAGCTGCAGAAGCAGAAAATACAAATACTCACTTGAGGTCAGTTAACACCTACAGATACAAGTACAATTTCTTGCTGGCTTCTTATAGATGTTAAATAGATGACTAAATTCAAATAAGGACTTGGAGTCATCCATGTAAGAGTTTTGTTCTCTTAAGAGAACTTTTTTTTAAATTTATTTTTTATTGTAACAGAGTTGATTGTACATATCTGTGGGGTACAGAGTTGAATATCAATACCCATGTGAAATGTGTGATGTTCAAATCAGGATAATTAATATATTCAACACTATACAATTTTCATGTCCCTTTACCAATTCCTTATTTACCCTCCCTCCCCTCCACCTTTCCCACCTCTGGTAACCCAGTTTTAAGAGAACTTTTGTAAAATGAGTGTAGCATAGTTACTGGAGTCACATTTTCCGATCCCCCAAACTTTAAGATCCCCAAACCAGGACAAATAACTGTGGATTTGGAAATAATAAGACAAATACATGAAGTTGAGACTGTGCCAGAATACTTAGTATAGACAGTCAGACTAGAATATGAGCAAAAAAAAAAAAAAGCTTCTGAGTAACTAAAACTTTAAAAAAGGGGGTTTCTGAGTGACCAATTTAATGTAAAGTTTATATACTTAACACCCTTTACTTAGAAGAGCAAATATTTATGTTTGTCAGATATNTAAAGTTTATATACTTAACACCCTTTACTTAGAAGAGCAAATATTTATGTTTGTCAGATATGATTTTAATGATCTTGATTATAAGAATAAACTTACACATATGGTAATTTTTAAAGCACTTTTATATATATTATGTCATTTAAGCATAGTTCTCAGCAGATTAGAAGATAGGTGATTAGAAAAATGAGATTGGGGAAGTGGAAAGAAACATACTGGGGCCAGCCCTGTGGCTCACTCAGGAGAGTGCAGCACTGGTAGTGCCTAGGCCATGGGTTCGGATCCTATATAAGGATGGCCGGTGCGCTCACTGGTTGACCGTGGTGCGGACGACACTGAGCCAAGGGTTGCAATCCCCTTACCAATCAAAAAAAAAGAAGCATACTGATGGAGGCATGCTGTACACACTGACAGCTGAAAGAAGTGACAGCTATAAAAGGAGGGAGAAAAATCCACACAAAAACACAACGCAATATATGTCTTCCCATGACAGCCTTATATGACTTCTAGGCTTTAATAGACCCTTAAGATTTATAACAGTATAAAAAGTGATGCTTATAATGATGACTCAACATCATTAAATAAAAGTTGATCTATGTTTAGTTTACTCTGCTAAGGAGGTGAATTGAATTAAAGGCAAGAAATGTGTTTTATAAATATCTCTTATCAAAAATATTTAAAACAGGGCCGACCCCGTGGCGCACTCGGGAGAATGCGGTGCTGGGAGCGCAGCAGCGCTCCTGCC
>NW_007726217.1:897896-904295 GCF_000696425.1 Galeopterus variegatus | reverse complement strand
GGGCCGACCCCGTGGCGCACTCGGGAGAATGCGGTGCTGGGAGCGCAGCAGCGCTCCTGCCGTGGGTTCGGATCCTTTATAGGGATGGCCGGAGTGAGCGCACGGTGCAGCTGGTCACAAAAAAGACAAAAAAAATAAAAAATTTAAAACATAAGGGGCTGGCCATTTAGCTCAGCTGGTCAGAGCACAGACTTGTAACACCAAAGTCAAAGATCCCCATACAGGCCAGCTGCCTGCCCCCCAGAAAATGAAATAAAATAAAAATTGTTTAAAGCTTTGGTGTTACAAGTGAAGATTCTTGTGATTGTGAAAATTACAGTATGAGATACTAATTTCTAAAATGATTATAGTAGCTTCCTCTGTTACCAAAAATGTGATCATATTTTAGATGCTGTTTACATACGTTTGATGACTGGCTGGCCGTCTAGTCACATTACAAACTCGATATTTTCGTTTCATCTGTCCACAGTGGGTCACCTCAACTTTGAGACCTGAAATTTAAAAAAACAAAACAAAATGCAAAACATCAGTATTATTTAAAATCGGCGACAAGGGCCGGCCCGGTGGCGCACTGGAGAGTGCGCCGCTTGGGAGCGTGGTGGCGCTCCCGCTGAGGGTTCAGATCCCATGTGGAGACCGGTTCCCACTCACTGGCTGAGCGCGGTGCGGGCGCAACACCGAGCGTTGCGATTCCGTTGCTGGTCCCCGGTACGGGCGCGACACCGAGGGTTACCGGTCAGTAAAAAAGACAAAAAGGGAAAAAATAAATAAATAAAATTTAAAAAATAAAATAAAATCGGCGACAAAAACAGAGTCGAATGTTATCTTCAAAAAGGCATGTACAGGGCTGGCCCTGTGGCTCACTTGGGAGAGTGCGGCGCTGGTGGCGCCGAGGCTGCGGGTTCGGATCCTATATAGGGATGACTCACTGGCTGAGTGTGGTGCAGACGACACCGAGCCAAGGGTTACGTCCCCTTACCGGTCAAAAATAAAGGCATGTACAGGTGGCTGGCTGGTTAGCTCAGTTGGTTAGAGCATGGTGTTATAACACCAAGGTCAAAGGTTCAGGATCCCTTACTGGCCAGCTACCAGAAAACGACAAGGATAAAAGTTGCAAGCCTATGGGGACAATTTCATCATGTATAGGCAAAAAGCCTCAGCTAAGCAGAATAAATTAGAACCCAGATGACCTAAAGATGCTCAACTTACTTTAATTTATTAAATCATTCAATAAATATTTACTAAGCATCAACGATGTTCTGATGCTTATTCTTGGAGACAGACATCATGAAGCTTATAATCTAGTGAGAGAAGATAGCTAATAACAAGTAAAGAAGAAAGAAATTCCGAAAATATAAAAAATAAACTTATTAAAATGAAAAATTTTAAGTGGGTTAGGGTCACATTTACTGAGTTCCTGATTTTTGACAGGTACTATGCTAGATAGAAACCTTTATAAACTTAATTGCATTTAATTCTTAAAACAAATCTACAAGACATATATTATTACCTTTACATGAAAGATGAATAAACTAAGGCTCACAGTGGTTAATGAACTTGCCCAAAGTCCCTCTGATAGAACTAGCTGGGCTGGGATGGAAGCCCAGGTCTGTCTGACTCCAAAGCCCAGGCTCCTTGCACCATCCTGAGCTGCCTCTCCAAGACTACATTAATGCAGATACCTACCTCTGATTTCTTTGGTAAATTTGACACGCTGGGAGTCTGTTAGAGGTTTGGTCTGTTCATTGATGTTCTGAATGTCTAAAACCTCACACATGAACTCAATGATAGGCTGAGCCCGGTAGAAAGCAGTTGCAGATACTAACAAACAGAGAAGAAAGATACTTAGCTTCAGGGAAAAGGGAAGGGCCCAAAACAAAACAAAACAAAAAAACCAAAAACAGACAAAAGAGTACATCGATAAAGAGAGTTCCATCCTACCATCAATATTGAGCATCATATTCCACATAGCAGGTCTCACAGACTGATGAAAGCCAAACCAAACTTCCCGGCCCCCTCCCAGAGGGTGGTAGTAACCTTCAGGAGGTGAGAAAAAGGAACGACCCACCGGTGTGTACCTGAAGAAATAAGAGTTCGCGTTTCACAATAAAGCTTGAGAGGTCTTTCATTTCACTCTTAACTTTGAGAACTGAAATCAAGTTTGAACTATAACTTAGAAGCAGAAATGGTTCCAATGTTAGTTACCAAAAAAAAAGTCTTGACATTTGTAGGAAAGAATCCAAACCAAGGTACTAACCTCATGGAGGGAAGGTGTCTTGTGATAACATCAAGTGCTTGTACTGAGTCATCTGGGACTTCATTCAAGTGCCCAGCCAAAGCTTCTAAAAGCAACTGAAGGCTCACAACTGACACCCACTGAACAGACACTTTAAAGGTTTGGTCTTTACCCTCACCTGGAAGGGTCACTTCCATATCGACCTAAGGAAAAAATACATGCATACAAACATATGTGTTTGCAAAGGCTGCAGGAAAGATCCCAAGAATATTCAATGTGGTATATGCATTAGGATATTTATTTTAACATTTTCTGTAATTGCAAAACATTGGAAACAAGTGTCCACCAATAGGGGAATAATTTAAATGAAACAGGATACAATAGTTAAAAAATAAGATAGATGCTGCAACATGGATGAACTTTAAAAACACTGTGCCAAGTGAAATAAGCCAGATACAAATGGACAAATATTGTGTGATTCTATTTTCTGAGGTACCTAGAATAGTCAAATCATAGAGACAAAAAGTAGAATAGTGGTTACCAAGGACTAGGGGCAGTGAGGTATGGGAAGTTACTGTTTAAGGGATACAGAGTCTATCCGGAATAATGAAACAGTTCTGGAGATGGATAGTGATGATGATTGCACAACAATGTGAATTGTTAGTACCAGTGAATTGGATACTTAAAAATGTTCAAAATAGTAAGTTTTATGTTATGTATATTTTACCACAATAAAAATTTTGAATTTGAAAAAAAATTAGGTAGATCTAAATGTGTAGAAATGGAAAGATCTCTCAGACATTGTTAAATGAAATAGTAAAATATAGAATGATATGGGAAAAGGGGGCTGGCTGGTTAGCTCAGTTGGTTAGAGTGTGGTGTTGTAACACCAATGTCAAGTGTTCAGATCCCCTTACCAGCCAGCCTCCAAAAAAACAAAAAAGAAAAAAGAATGATATGGAAAAAAAAAATAAAGTATATGTAAATATATGCACAAATAGCTAATACACATAAAATATCTAAAAAGATACACACCAAACTGTTTTTCCTCTGAAAAGGAAAATGGAATTGAGGAGTTCAGACAAGTGGGAGAATGCAAGAAACCACACCATTTCTAGATTATCTGAATAGGTTTATAATGGGCATGTATTCATATATTTTCTAATTTTAAAAATAGTGGGCTGGCTGGTGACTCACTTGGGAGAGTGTGATGCTGATGACACCAAGGTCAAGGGTTTGGATCCCTGTACCAGCCAGTCCCTCTCCCACCCCCCAAAAAGTTTTAAAAGTGTTGTGATATTATGAATTTATTTTAATAAGTGGATATTATATAATTTTCTATAATTTACAAAAACTCCATTGTTCAGATTCAGGTAGCACTTTTTTAAAGTACATTGTTGGACTGAGCCCGTGGCGCACTCGGGAGAGTGCGGCGCTGGGAGCTGGGAGCGCAGCAGCGCTCCCACCGCGGGTTCAGATCCTATATAGGGATGACCGGTTCGCTCACAGTATGTAAAGGGGACTATCATCCCCCACATTTAGAATCACTAATTAGGGCCGAGCCCATGGCGCACTCGGGAGGGTGCGGCGCTGGGAGTGCGGTAGCGCTCCCGCCGCGGGTTCAGATCCTATATAGGGATGACCGGTTCGCTCACAGCACTCACTGGCTGAGCGTGGTACGGCCGGTCTCAAAAAAAAAAAAAGACAAAAAAATAAAAATAAAAAATAAATAAAAAAATAAAAGTACATTGTTAATATGAGAAATTTGGAAGATAATGATGACATAATCATCCTAAATTCTAATGCTCATTTCACCTTTACCATTTAACTAAAAAACAAGAGCAGCTGGCCCGTTAGTTCACTTGGGAGAGCATGGTGCTGTTAACACCAAGGACAAGGGTTCAGATCCCCATACCAACCAGCTACCAAAAAATAAAAATAAAAAATAACTAAGAGATGAGAATATGAACAGAATAACAAACCTATCAGCACTATGAAAAACAACTCTAAGAATTGAAGTGTTATTAGAAACATTTTTACCATATGTCATTACTACTAAATGACCTAAGTATTTCTTGCTGTTAACACTTACCCTATCTCGCCCAATTGGCAGTGGATGTGCCGTGTACATGTTTCTTTTGCCATCATAGCCAGGCTGTCGATCACCAAATATTTGCATCTTGAAGTGCCGCACCATTGTATCTACTACCTCCCTTAACAGTAATGGAGATAGTGGCAGTTAGCTTTGAGAAATGGTGAACAGGAAGGAAAGTATCACCATACCTTAATCACTTAAATTCGGTTCAATACTACTTGGAAAAAGTAAGAGTGAAAGCTACAATTTATTCAAGTAATTAAAAAAAATAGTTAACTAAAGACAGGTAGCAAAAAGTGAAAAGCAACTGTAAGATGATAACAGAAGGGGGGCATAAAAGGAAAGAGCATAAAATTTATGACATCCTCTCAAACTCTTCTTTCCAAAATCCTCTGCTATAATAAACATGGCCTCTTATAACCTATCATAGGTATCTAAGTTTGGCAGAGATGTTCTTCACTGAACGATGATCAGTTTGTTATTAAATCAACATCCTTATTCAAGTATACTGATTTTGGAAAAGAGTGAACAGTAATTCAGAAGTCTGAGGATCAATAAATGTAAGATGCATGATACTTAAACGAATAACTCAACCCCTTTGCCTAATGCTGGTAATTTATCTTCTGCATACTGTCTTGTTTTATTCCACACTGATCCCAGGCAGTTTAGACAAAGGAATGTTATAAAATATCCTCATTCCAAAAGACTACTAATATAGTTTCTTTGTTTTCAGAATGAGAACCTTTCGCTCAAGCATGCATAGCTTTACTTAAGTGTTCTCACATATATGCCAGATTGCTATATGCAGGCCCTGAAATAAATGCAGCAGCAAGGAAAGAGCATACAATTTAAGATATGGACAGATCTGGGTTTTTCAGATTTTTTTTTTTTCCTTTTTGTCTTTTTTTTTACTGACTGGTAACGGGACCGCAACCCTCGGTGTTGCGCCCGCACCGTGCTCAGCCAGTGAGCGGGAACCGGTCTCCACATGGGATCCGAACCCTCAGCGGGAGCGCCACTGCGCTCCCACACGGCGCACTCTCCAGTGTGCCACCGGGCTGGCCCTGGGTTTTTCAGATTTTTGAATGTTAGTGTCAATGAAAAGTTAGGTGCCATGACTTACTGTTAGTGAGCTCCATGTGTGGGAACTATATCTTAAAAGACAAAATATATCAAAACTAGCTAATGCTTTAGTAATTAGTAATTGATCAATGATATATCCCACACTCTGCTAGAACCTGCAGAGGATAACCAAATATGAGACAGCAAATCTGCTATTAAGAAAACTACCGTCTTAAAGAAAAACAAAGCCTACATGTTGGAAGAATTTAGAGAACAATATGATACATAATAAATAAATTTTATGCACTTACTGATACACAAATCTACTCTTTCTAATCCTTACCTGTTTACTCTACGAGGTCGTTTTTCTGGTTTAATATCCACATCATAGTGATAAACATCTATTTTAGGAATCTGAACCTGAAAATGATTGGCTAACAGTCTAATTGGTTTTCCAACAGTTCCAAGGCCAGGACGACGAGGTGGCTGAAACAGGCTGGTTGGAGGTCCTAAAGAGATTGAAAGACATTTGCTATGCTATTTGGTCATGAAGGATAATATTCCTTTCACAATCATGATGATGATGATAGCTGCAATTATTGAGATCTTATTATTCACTGAATGTACCTTTACATAAAAGTTTGGGGTATCTTTTGACCTAAGATTTTCTAGATTTCTAAATATTTTGCCATGTTGCTATTATTTTGAATATGAGAACATCAAATTTAGATAGATAGTATGGTGAATTCCTCTCAGATGTTGGCTGCTGCATAAAACCTTTCATGAGTATTACTAACTCTATAACCAGGCTTACAAAATTATAGGCTTTTTTTTTTTTTTTTTAAAGATGACTGGTAAGGGGATTTCAACCCTCGGCTTGGTGTTGTCAGCACCACACTCAGCCAGTGAGCTAACTGGCCATACCTATATAGGATCCGAACCCATGGCCTTGGTGTTATCAGCACCGTACTCTCCCAAGTGAGCCACAGGCCGGCCCAAAATTATA
>NW_007726217.1:894573-895871 GCF_000696425.1 Galeopterus variegatus | reverse complement strand
ATGGGCGCGACACTGAGGGTTGCGGTCCGTTGCCGGTCACGAAAAAAGACAAAAAGGAAAATAATAATAATAATAATAATAATAATAATAATAATAATAGAAATTTGGAAACAGAAACTTAGATCAAATAACTTGCCTAAGAACATATGACTTTGATTTTAAATAGTGACTAGAATCCAGGTCTCCTAACAGTCCAATGCTTTTTCTTCCCCAATATACTTCACAATCCTATGGTATCTATACTTCTCTGAAGTACTTGATGTTAAAGGGGCAGAGGCAGAGGAGCTGAAAGAAAAGGGACTAAGAAGTGGAGAAAATTAAATATTGTATGTCCCCTTTCCTTGGCAAGGAAAAAAACGTTAGCATGTGAGTGATGGCTGGCTGGTTGGCTCAGCTGGTTAGAGTGCAGTGTTACAATACTAAGGTCAAGGGTTCAGATCCTGGTATCGGTCAACCACAAAAAAAAAAAAAAAGTGAGTGATCATTTCTTTTAAGCTTAGAAGATTTATTTAGAAAAATATATTCTAAGATTTTCCATTCCAAAAGCTGATTTCTTTGGCAAACTATCTACTTATATGAAGCAATAAAGTGCAATGGCTAAGGCTCTGGAACCAAATTACCTGGTTTTCAATCCTGGTTTTACCACATCCCAACTGCATGACCTTGGGCCAGTTTCTTGGCCTCTCTGTGCCTCAGTCTCCTCATCTATAAAATAGGGGTATGTGTGATAATAATAGGATCTATCTCATTAGGCTATTGTTAGGATTCCATAAGATGATGTATATAAAAGGCTTAACATACTGCCTTGTGATAGTAAGTGCTCAATAAATGTCAGCTACTATGATTGCACTTGTATAAATGTTATAGTCAGTGCTCAAAGGTCCCTGGGTTTTATATTGGGGGCATCCACAAAATTTGGTGACAAAGTCAGAAAATTACATTCTCTGAAAAGGAAACAAATATAACTGAACATAGAATGGATGAGGTCAGCCTTAAATGAAGAGGAGGGCACTAGATTAGGGGTCAGATGACCCAGACCCTGGTCTTCATTTCACTACTCAGCCTTGAGACCTTGATGAAGTTATTTATGCTCTCTGAACCTCACTTTTCTCATTTGTAAAATGGGGATACTTGCCTCGCCTATCTCCTGGAGGATCAAATGAGCTAACATTTGATCCATATAGTTTGGAAAGTTATAAAGTACTGCAAAAATAAAAGTTATAATCAAAATAAGTGGTAGTCTATGGGCCGGTTCATGGCTCACTAGGGAGAGTGTGGTGCTGATAGCACCAAGGCCG
>NW_007726217.1:891321-894432 GCF_000696425.1 Galeopterus variegatus | reverse complement strand
ACTAGATTAGGGGTCAGATGACCCAGACCCTGGTCTTCATTTCACTACTCAGCCTTGAGACCTTGATGAAGTTATTTATGCTCTCTGAACCTCACTTTTCTCATTTGTAAAATGGGGATACTTGCCTCGCCTATCTCCTGGAGGATCAAATGAGCTAACATTTGATCCATATAGTTTGGAAAGTTATAAAGTACTGCAAAAATAAAAGTTATAATCAAAATAAGTGGTAGTCTATGGGCCGGTTCATGGCTCACTAGGGAGAGTGTGGTGCTGATAGCACCAAGGCCGTGGTAGTCTATGGGCCGGTTCATGGCTCACTAGGGAGAGTGTGGTGCTGATAGCACCAAGGCTGTGGGTTCGGATCCCGTATAGGAATGGCCGGTTAGCTCACTGGGTGAGCGTGGTGCTGACAACACCAAGTCAAGGGTTAAGATCCCCTTACTGGTCACCTTAAAAAATAATAATAATAATAAGTGGTAGTCTAATTAATTCTATTTCTGACTATTGTCAGAAACTGAATGGGGTGGTGGTGGGGAACACGACTAAGGCTTCAGTGATTGCTCAGGTGAGAAGGGCACAAAGCACTAGATCTAGGTATGCTTGAACGAGAAGCAAGAATGCTTCTCTAGGGTCTAAAACAGCCTGAATGAAATATCCCACAAGACTGTCAAATCCCTTTGCTCTGATTCTATGTTCAGCAAGCAGCTTTTTGTTATTAATTGGGTTTCCAAGGTACTGCAACACCAAAAAAGGAGTTTGCTGGACAGCAGATAGGAAAATATTCCACTCAACAGGAAAGATCTGTGACATTTTGGCTTATTCATTAGTGTCTTGTAAAAGTAGTTAGTGAGAATTAATTTTCCACAATCAGAACAATCCTGGGCAAACTGATAAGTCCTCAAACCTGCAAAAGCTAAAATCAAACCAAAAAAAGAGTCCCTGGGCAGTTCCTAACACCACCAGGTTGAGCCTTTCCATGAAATCCAGCTTGTGCACACAGTTAAATGGTCTCTTTTGATATCAGCTCATAATGCAACAGTTGCTTCAATTAGGAGTTACCGAAGAGAGAAAAGAAACATTTGTTGAGCATCTATAATGCACTAGTCTCTACAATAAGACTCCTGAAATACATTATATCACTTCATACTCACAACAATTTGCAGCACATAATTATTATTACGCTCAATTTATAGATGAGAAAATGAAAGTTCAAAGGAATTTTAAGTAATTTGCCCAGGGTCATGCAACTATTAAATTACTAGATTGAATTTGAACAGAAGCCTGTTGCATTCCTAAAGACCTGATCATTCCTTTAGCCCTGGGACATATCTGAAGTAACCTAGCATAATACTCAAAATGAAGTTTATCAAATAATATTAATGTGACAAGCCAATTTATTTTTAAAAGGCATATAAAATTTGATTATAAGGGCCTTCAAAAATACCTTAAGCAGCAAATTAAGGTGGAGTTTAATCACTCAGCTATGTAAACAATTTCTTTTTTTTTTTTTTCCTTTTTGTCTTTTTTTTTCGTGTCCGGCAACGGATCACAACCCTCAGGGTCGCGCCCGTACCGGCCCGGGACCGGCAACGGGATCGCAACCCTCGGGATCGCAACCCTCAGGGTCGCGCCCGTACCGGCCCGGGACCGGCAACGGGATCGCAACCCTCGGCGTTGCACCTGCACCTCGTTCAGCCAGTGAGCGAACCGGTCTGTATGTGGGATCCGAACCCTGGGCGGGAGGGCGGCCACACTCCCAAGCTGCGCACTGTAGCAGTGCGCCACCGGGCCGGCCCTTGAACAATTTCTAAGTAAACAAACCTGGAAAGTTTCCAAATTCAAAGGGTAAACCGAATTTTCTTTTCTTTCTTTCTTTCTTTCTTTTTTTTTTTTTGAAGATCTTAAGTAAGGGGATCTTAACCCTTGACTTGGTGTTGTCAGCACCACGCTCACCTAGTGAGCTAACTGGCCATCCGTATATGGGGATCCGAACCCGTGGCCTTGGTGTTATTAGCACTGCACTCTCCCAAGTGAGCCACGGGCAGGCCCTAGGCCGAATTTTCTAAGCAGTAAAAAAATGAAATATTCTACAAATAAGTCCACCATGTAGATACGTTTTGAATATTAAAGTTAATTCCACCACAGCCCCTAAACCTTGCCAAGGCATTAGAAACCTGTTGGGGTTCGAGGTGGGAACACAAGCTCCAATACTCAGGGCATTTGTTACAGCCTGGACTGCTTCCTCTGGTTTGGAAAGAGTGAGGGAGAGGTCCAGAAGCCATCTATGTCCACAGCGAATTACAGTTTCCAAAGCACTTTCTCCTTCATTTGATCCTGGCAATCACTCGTAACCCAATTAAAAGGGAACGCAGGGCATTGAAGCCTGTGCTGGAGCGAACTAGCTGGTAACTCCCTTGTCACTCAAGGGCTAGTCCAGACCACTCTGGGACTGACACACAGACTGACAGAGGCATAGGACCATGCTCTGCGAGACTTCAGGTCCTTCGAGAAAGGGTGGGCATTTTGCGCCTTGGCCTTCAGGGGTCATGAGAGATATTTAGGGGAAGTTCTTCCTCATCTTAGGGCTCTGGACCGTCTGCCAGTGCAAACATAAACAGGGGTGCGGCCCCAAACCAAGAATACCCCTGGTAGAGGGCGAGGGGCCCTTCCCCGTCTGGGCCAGGCCTTCGCGCGCACCGGACACAGATCGTCCCTTCTGAGGCCCAAACTAGCCTTGCCGCGACCCCGAGCACACATCACCTCTCTGAGGCTGGGTCAGGTCTCTCCTCTACCTGGGGCGCGAGTCACCTTCCTGGGCCTCAGTCCCTTAGATCTGGAGACCCGACCCACTTCTCCAGGATGGGGCGCGGTCCCGCCCCCCGAAGCCCGGGTCAGCTCCCTCCGCCTGTGCAGAGGGGCAGGGGTCCCCTTCCCCGAGGCCTGGCGGCCCGAACCCGGGTACGCGCGGGGCGGCGGGGGAGAGGGGACAGCACAGTCCCGCCGCCCGCCTGCCCGCCTGTCCTGGGCCCCGGGTCCGGCCCCGGCCCGAGCGCACTCCTCCCCGGGTCCCAGCGCCTCCATGGCGGCGGCGGGGGCCGCCTCGCCCCGGTC
>NW_007726217.1:880156-890438 GCF_000696425.1 Galeopterus variegatus | reverse complement strand
CGGGCGCGCGCCCGCTGGCCAGCTCTGCCCGGGTCTGCCAGAGGCGGCCGTCCGGGGCGAATGGCTCCGCAGGGGACACAGGTGATTGCCCCCAGGGCGTCCTGGTACGCAGGGACCCGCGAAAGGTCTGGATTCTAGTCCTGGCTGACCCACGCAGCTCACTTCTGCTCGTGGAAAGAGTCCTGAGATTCACATCAGGCACCTCTCCTTCCTCCCACGCAGACCGCTTTCTCCTGTCTGTCCCTCGGTCACCTCAGTCGCAGCAGTCCTCCTTCACCCAACATCACACACGCAGTTGCCCTTCCCTCCTCGTGCAGCCCGAAGCCACCGCGGAATGGACGGACGCTGGTGAAGGACGCGTTCTTTCCCTGGTCCCGTACAAGCAACCCTGGCCAGCAAGTCACCAGTCGCCTCAGAAGTGAGAGGTACTGCTTTCTTCGATGCCCTCACCTGAGCCGCCGAGAGCCAAGGGGGCAGCGTCTTCTCCACGGCAGCGTGGTCAGCCCAGCAGGCCCAGAATCCTTACGGCTCTCAGTTAGGACTTTTGAGTTGGAGAACACAGGACAACAGGCCAAGAAGCCGATTCTAGTCAGCGGAATGAGGGAGCCCTCTGCCCACCAGTGAAAAAGGTACAATGTGTCTGTGTTGTATTAGTTTGCTGGGGCTGCCGTAACAAAGTACCACAGACTGAGCGGCTGAAACAACAGAAATTAATTTTCTCGCAATTCTGCGCGCTAGAAGTCAGAGATCAAGGTGTTGGCAGAGTTGGTTTCTTCTGGATTGCTCTTCTTCACTCGAAGGTGACCATCTTCTACCTGTGTCTTCACGTGATCTTCCCTCCGTACATGTCTATGTCCAAATTTCCTCCTCTTACAAGGACACCAGTCATATTGGATTAGAGCTCCATCTAATGACCTCATTTTAACTTAATCACCTCTTCAAAAACCGTATCTCCAAATATAGTCACATTCTGAGGTTCTGGGGTGTATTAGTCCGCTTTGTGTTGCTATAACAAAGTACACTGAACTGGGTGATTTATAAAGAAAATGAAATTTATTGCTTACAGTTTCTGAGGCTGGGAAGTCCAAAGTCCATCTGGTGGTGGCAACAGTGGCCCAGGGGTCTCACATTGCAAGATGGTGGAAGCAGAGAGAGCAGAGAGAGAGAATAACCCTCCTCTTCTTTTAAAGTTCTCAGAACCACGCCCCTGACCACCATTTTTAATCCATTCACCACTAATGATCCTATAATCTAATCACCTCTTCAAGACCCCACCTTACAATTACCATAATAGGATTTCCCACCCTCTTTACAGGCACAGTCGGGGCTGTTTCCAATACATAAAACTTGGGGGACACAATTCAAGATTCAATGAGTTTTGGGGGGACATAATTCAATCCACTACATGGGATTAGGACTTCAACAGATGAATTGTTGAGGGGCACAATTCAGCCCATATCATGTGTAATCAGATATTCATATGAGCACCTGCCATGTGCAGCCATATAGCCAGGTAATTTTTATATGTAATGATAAAAAATGTTAGGGTCATACCCTGACCAGGCACTATATTATGGGCTTCACATGTCATTTAAACTTCAAAACCACCTGTAAGGTAGATATTATTAAGGAAGCAATTTGTACAGATGAGGACACAGAAGCTCAGGGAAGCTAAGTAAGTCAAACTCTGCATTACATGATGCTACAGTGAAGCATGGAAAAATTGGAGTTCTAAATCCTGTATTCAAGTCTTGACTGATTCCATCCCTGATTGGCCATGGAAATGGGACTTTTAATGTAGTGACTAGATTCTAGTTGACTGATACCATACTCCACAGAACCATGCAACCTCTCTGTTAACCCAGATATTAACTGGAAACAATAACAGAGAACAAAATTGTCAAAGAGGAGATAGTGTTCACTAAATGAACAGACTGGTGTACAGCTGAAAGGAAAAGAAAAACCAACTAAAGGTCAAGTTTTGAGTTTAACCTAGCAACCACCTCCCTTTTTTCCACCCCAAGCTAAGTTCCTCCCACAGTTTAAACAATGCTGGTGGCTCAAATAGCCTGGTTTGAGACTGACTTTTCCAACCCCACTTCCTAGCAAAATTTCTCAATATTCTATTTGGTACCCTGAGCAGAGATCATAGCTTGTTCCCTGGACTGAAAACAGTGTCACCACTAGCTCAGAAACCAGAATGTGAAATGTATTTACTCCATGGTTCCAGTAGGGACTGCAGTGTCTCATTCCTTCAAGTCTCTCAGCCTGGTCATTATCAACCACTCTGATCATCTACATTCTCATTCCAAAACTCACTCCCACTCAGGCACCCATTGCACCTTCCTGAAAACCCTTCCTACTGAGCTCTCCCATACCAAAGTTCTGTAGTCAATAACCTCCCCTAAACCTCGGCCTGTTCCCCTAAACAAGCCCTCCCTCTACTTCCTGCTGTGGCTGAAAAGAAGCCATGCCCCGAGAATACCACTTCCCCTTCAGCTCTCTCTGATGGCTGGTGGCTGGTGGCTGCTCATTGTCCCAAACCCCACATACCTCCAGGACAGAGTAGGGGATGGGTAGAGAACTGGCAATATATTTGCCCCACTGCACTAAACCTTGAATCCTTAATTTTATTTTAAAAACACTGCCATCTGGCCAAACCACAGGGCCTCTCTTGGTAGTGTAAACAACTCAGCTCCTGGTCTTATGTCTCAGTCCAGGCCTGCCTCCCACTATACTGTAAATCCTTGACGGGAGAACTCATGCCATATCCAGGTTTATGTCTCTGTTGCCTGACAAATGCCTATTTGGGGAAATTTCTGGAATGAATGAATGAGCAAGTGAATGTGTAAACAGTGGAAGCTAGAATGGTCCAGTGGAGTGGCCTAAGTGAACAACTCTGAGTGAAGTGCCAGCTTCTCTAGAGCACAGACTTTTGAATCAGATGGTCTTGGATTCAAATTCCAGTTCCTCAATGCACTAGCTCTAAGCACGTAAGGTACATCCCTTCACCCACTACTCAAGGATACCTTAAGGAGGAAGTTAAATCATATATGTGCATGCTCCTATGTGTCTGGAACAGAGTAAGTACACAATACTGTAGTTACTAGTTCTCTTTCCTTCCCACCATTCCCCCAACTAAAAGCCACAATGGGTTGTCTCTCTTCTCCCTTGCTGCTGTCTTGCTGTTCCCTAAGAGACAGTGGTGAGCTCAAGATCTCAGCTCAGTCCAAGAGAGGAGAGCAGAGCCGTCAGGGACTGAGCATGTTTACACCTCCTGTGCCTGAGCCACCTGAGGACAGGGACTTGGCTAACCCATCTGCGGGAGACAGCCAGTCACGAAGAACATGCTCAGTCAAGGTTTATGAATGGAACTGAACTTGAATGTGTCAGTGCTCCGTTGAGACCAGGCTGCACCAGGGGGAGCCTCACTAGTGAACGCTGTGCCAAGAGGAAGGGCTGCAGCCAGTTCTGCTTGTGGCACTCCCACCCTTGTCTGGGCCACTGGTCTCTGTTGGTGTTTTGACTCCTCAGACTGTCCTCGCTCCAGCCTTCTCAAAGTCTGGAACTTAGAAGTTGAGGAGTTCTTTGCTGTTGATCAATTGGGCCAGGGGCTTTCATTTTTCTTTAGCTTATTCAAACTTAAGTGGAAGCTAAAGTGGAACCAGTCTGGCTGAAGGGAACAAGCACCCACATTGAACAAAACTGAACCAGCCTAGCTTACTAAGGACCACCACATGGCATTTAAATGGAATTTCTGCCCACCTGCTTCTCCTCCATTGGCAGCCTTGCTCTTTTGCATTTTTAATTGAGATTTAGTTCATATACCATAGGTCACCATTTTAGAGTGTACAATTCAGCGGTTTTTAGAGTGTTCACAAGATACAGCTATCTCCACTATCAAATTCCAGAACATTTTCATCACCCCAAAAGAAACCCGTACGTGTTAGCAGTTCCTCCTCTCTCCCTCCACCCACCAGCCCTTGGCAGACACTAATCTACTTTCTTACTCTATGTATTTGCCTGTTCTGGACATTTCATATAAATGAAGTTGTATAATATGTGGCTTTTCTTATCTGGTTTCTTTCACTTAGCATAGTGTTTTAAGTTTCATCTAGGTTG
The DNA here is from genome assembly GCF_000696425.1 of Galeopterus variegatus. Taxonomy (NCBI): domain Eukaryota; kingdom Metazoa; phylum Chordata; class Mammalia; order Dermoptera; family Cynocephalidae; genus Galeopterus; species Galeopterus variegatus. The sequence continues at coordinate 886,316 of NW_007726217.1, read as the reverse complement.
TGGGATGTATCAGTAATTCATTGTTTTATATGGCTTACTAATATTCCATTGTACAGATGCACCACATTTTATTTATCCATTCAACGGTTGGTGGACATTTAGGTTGTCTCCACTTTTTGGCTATAATAATAGTGCTATGAACATTAGTATACAAGTTTTTGTGTGGACATGCATTTTCAATTCTTTTGAGTATACACCTGGGAATAAAATTGCTGGGTCATATGGCAACTCTATGTTTAACTCTTTGAGGAACTGCCAAATTGTTTTCCTCAGTGGCTATACCATTTTACATTCCCATCAACAATGCATGAGGGTTCTAATTTCTCCACGTTCTTGCCAACGCCGTTATTTTTAACTTTTTTTTTTTTCCTGGCAGCTGGCCAATATGGGGCTAACCCACCAGCCTCACTTGTTACTTTTAGATTAAAAAAAAAGAATTGTAGCCATTCTCATGGGTGTGACGTGGTATCTCATTGTGGTTTTGTTTTGCATTTTCCTAAGGACTAATGAGGTTGAACATATATTTATGTGCTTATTGGTCATTTGTATAACTTCTTTGGAGAAATGTCTATTCAAATCCTCTGTCCTTTTAAAAATTGGGTTATTTATCTTTCCTATTATTGAATTGTAGAAGTCCTCTATACATTCTAGATACAAGTCCCTTATAATTTTCAAAACTTTTCTCGATTCTGTGGGACATTTCACTTTCTTTATGGTGTCCTGTGAAGTGTAAAATTTTCTAATGTAAATGAAGTCCAGTTTATCTATCTTTTTCTGGTTACTTGTGCTTTTTTGTTATCATACTTAAGAAATCTAATCCAAGGTTACAAAGATTTATTCCTATGTTGTCTTCTTAGAGTTTTATAGTTTTAGTTCTTACATTTAGGTTTTTTACCCATTTCAAGTTAACTTTTGTATATGGCAGGAGTTAGGAGTTCAAATTCATTCTTTTGCATGTGACTACCTACTTGTCCAAGCACTGTTTTTTTTGTTTTGTTTTTTTCTAGGAGTTCAAATTCATTCTTTTGCATGTGACTACCTACTTGTCCAAGCACTGTTTTTTTTGGGTTTTTTTTTCGTCTTTTTCGTGACCAGTAAGGGGATCGCAACCCTTGGTGTGGTGTTGCCCGCACCGTGCTCAGCCAGTGAGGGCACCGGCCATCCCTATATAGGATCCGAACCCACAGCAGGAGCGTCGCTGCACTCCCAGCGCTGCACCCTCCTGAGTGCGCCACGGGGCCAGCCCCCAAGCACTGTTTTTTGAGAAGATTATTCTTTCCCTTAATAAACGGTCTGACTCCCTTGTTGAAAATAAATTGAATATACGTGTAAGGGCTTCTTTCTGAACTGTCAGTTCTATTCCATCAATTTCATGCCTATCAATATGCCAGTATCACACTGTCTTGATTTTATAGTAAATCAAGTATAGTAAATGTAGTATTTTTTTTTTGTAGTAAATTTTGAAATCAGGAAGTACAAGTCCTCTGACTCTGTTCTTCTTTTTCAAGATCGTTTAGCTATTCTGGGTCCCTTGCATTTCCATATGAATTTTAGGATCAGCTTGGCCATTTCTGCAAAAATACAGTTGGAATTTTGATAGGGATTGCATTGAATCTGTAGATCAATTTGGGGAGTATTGCAATAACAAAGAGCAGGAGGAGATGGAAAAGGTAGAGGAAGATGCTGAGGAGGAGCACGAGACAGAAGAGGAGGAAAAGGAACAGAAATTCCCATGATACCAAAGCAATATGATACAGAGCAGGGAAAAAAATAGAGTATATGGTTCCTGAAGCGATCAGAAATGTTCACAGAGTAGGTTGAGGAAAGTGAGGGCATAGCCACATCATTGCTTGTATTTTCTCAATGAATTATAAGTGAGGTCATATGAGAATGAACGGAAGGGGAGAGTGTGTTGGAGGATTGAAGGGAGAAGAAACGGTCATATTGGAGAGTGGGAAAAAAATACTGGGGAGTATAACAGGGTTGCTGGGCAATATTTCATGCACATTTAAGGCTTGTAAACATAAATTTCAGTTGAGACAGCATGATTGTGTGATTTTTCTCCAGCTGTGTTCAGCTGCTAAGGTGCAGACATGGACTACTCAGTTAGTTAGGTTTAGGGAGTTTGGAGTTTTGTCAGTGAGTGTGAGGAAGAGAAGATGACAAGAGAGTTAAGAATATTTACAGGGGGGCCGGCTAGTTAGCTCAGTTGGTTAGAGCATGGTGTTGGTAACACCAAGGTCTGGGGTTTGATATCTGTACCAGCCAGCCTCCAAGAAAATTTTTTTTAATAAAAAAAATATATTTACAAGATGGTGATTATAGTGATGTACCATAGAATCTAGACTGGGAAATAAAAATATGAGAATATGGAGCAGGGTGGGATAATTAGTGAAAAATGATAGTGTTGATGGATTAGAGGACTCCATGAGGTTTTTTATTTGTTTGATTGTTTGTTTTGCATCTGGCTGGTATGGGGATCTGAACCCTTGACCTTGGTGTTATAACATCGCACTCTAACAGTTCACGAGGTTCTGATTCAACACTAGGAGGTCTGTTCATATCATTTCCTACAGCAGCAGAATAAAGGAGAAAAATTATACAGAAAAATACAATTATCCCAGTAGATGCTAAAAAAGCATTCAGTAAAATCCCACATTTTAATTTAACTACTGTTCATTCCTATAAACACACACACACACACACACAACTATTGGTAAGCTAGGAATAGAAAGAAACTTCCTAAGTAAGTAATTAAATGTAATTAAATGAATTTACTTTCAATAGTAACAGCACAAAGTAAACACTGTAATAATTTTGTTATTATTATTATTATTATCATCTTTCCATGACTTGATAAAAAGTTTCCATCAAGAACAAAAGGCAAATATTATACTTGTAGTGGAGGTTCCCCATAAGGGAATGCCCATACCATGAACAGAGGCAATAATTCATAGTTAAATAAGTATGTAAATATTATATACAAATGTATTCTATTAAATTAAATATTTTACAGTAAATACAGATACATCCTGTTAGTTTGAACATGTTACTGTGCTATACATAAGCTGTCCTAACCATGCAAGAAAGGGATGTAAAGGGCAACTAAAAAAGTACTTGAGCAGTTCCTTAGTCTCCATGAAACTCGCCTCATATGAACTGTTAACATCTTGGTCCCCTAGCCAGGAAATTTCTGTAGGACCAAAAATATCTCTCCCATGATGTCTTGCCGTCTGCCTAACGAAGCATCTCTAAGCAAATAACTTGGTTAGATAGTACATGCATGTTTCTCATAATTATGGGTCAATCCACCATTTTTATTATTTAAAAAATGGCAAACTGTAAGCCCCACTTAAAGAATAAGACAGTCATAGCAATTTTCATCTCTACTAGTCAACATTGTATTGACTACAGACAAGAGAAAGAGATGAGGTATAAATATTGGGGGAAAAGAGACAATACAGGCATTATTTGAAGGTGAAAGATGTTCCCTAGAAAATCCAAGCAAACCAATTGAAAAATTATTAGAATGAAAAGAGTTAATAAAATGGTTATATAAAATTGCCATGTAAAAATCAATAGCTTTACTATAGACCAACAATAACTTATTCATCTCTTCTCATGGAAGAGAATCAGTTCACAATTGCTGCAAAATTTATGTGAAAATAATCAAGAAATAAACTTACCAAGAAATGTGAAAGTCCTATATGAATAAAATCATGAGGTTTTATTCTAAGATATAGAAGAAAACTTGAATAAAGACACGTGGAAAATATTTATTTTATTTTAAAGATGTCATTTCTCCTTAAGTTCTTATATTTTTAGAAATGAAATTTGGCAAGTTGACAAAAAAATGTGAGAATAGCCAAAAATGTTGACCAAACGGGAGGAAGGACTTACTCTATCAGATATCAAAATGTGCTATCAAACCATAATTGCTCAAATAGAATATTTTTGGCCCAAGAATAGATGAACATAAAAAGAAATAAAAAACAGAATAGAGGGTCCCAAACCAGATTATCTGTCTACCTATTGATCTGTCTGTCTATTAGAATTTATTACATGATAAAGTTGGTATTTCAAATTAGAAGGGAGAAGAATGGCTATAGCAAATGTTGTTGGAAAACTAGCTATCAATTTTGGAAAAATAATATGTTCCAACCATTCTTCATATCATACACAAAATTAAATTCCAGTTTGATTGAAATAGATAAACTAAAAAAATGAAATAATGGAAAATATAGAATTTGTTCCAAATTGGGGAAGGGAGGCGAGAAAAGGTCTTAAACAAGACTTAAAATTCAGAAACCATAAATAAAAAACTGATAGATTTAATTACATGAAAAATTAAAACTTCTCACAAAAACCACCATAATATTAACTATAAAGAGCCCCAAAATCCTAAGTAAAAGATTAACAAACCAGTAGAAAAATAGGCAATTCACAGAAGAAATACAATGCTAACAGGAAAAGATGTGCAATCATTAGCAATCAGAAATGCAAAGAAGAAAAATTAGATTTTAAAAAATCCATAGTTTAAAAAATATTTTTAAGAATTGATTATATCTAATTTGTAAAGGTGAGGGAAATTAATACTCTTAAGTGGTACCGGTGAGATTGTAAATTGGGACAACATTTTTGAAAGATATTTTGTTAGGGTCTATCAAAAATTTAATTATGCTTTCCCTCAAATCCTTAATTCTATTCTGTGTCTCTGTTCTAGAGAAACTTGAATTTTTGCACACACACATAACAGATACAAGAAGGTTTGTTCGTTATAGCATTGGTGGTTAAAAAACAAACAAAAAATCTAAACACTTATTAAAGGGAATGGTTTAAAAATTGCTACATTTATATAATGGAGAAATATGTAACAATTAAAATGTAGGGCTGGCCAGTTAGTTCAGTTGGTTGTTAACTCAGTTGGTTAGAGCTTGGTGCTGATGACACCAAGGTGCAGGGTTCAATTCCTATACTTGCCAGATACCAAAAAAAAAAAAAAACCTTTAAAAATTTAAAAAACTAAAAAGTAATAAAATGTATGAGATGTACTACATGTACTGACATGGGAGGATCTCTAAAATAAATGGTTAGGGTGAAAAATCTAGGTGTAGAATATTGTATAATATGATCTCAGTCATATAAAATATGGTATATACTTGTATGTGCACAACTATAAATGCATATAGGAAGGTCAGGGACTATACATATAAAATATTAATAGTGGTTACCTCTGATGATGGAAGTGGGAGGCAGCTAAAGGGGACTATACATTTTATTCTATATACTTCTGTTGTCATAGAATGTTTAAAAGAATGGTAATGTATTCATATAGTATTTGCATAAAACTAAAATAAAGAGTAATAAGAAATACGAGAATTAATTATATATACTTTGGAAAATAAAGAGAAACAACCTTCACAATTTCTCATTTAAAATTAGAACAGCAGGGCCGGCCGGTGGCGCACTGGAGAGTGCGCCGCTTGGGAGTGCGGTGGCGCTCCCACCGAGGGTTCGGATCCCACGTGGAGACCGGTTCCCGCTCACTGGCTGAGCGTGGGGCGGGCGCAACACCGAGGGTTGCGATCCCATTGCCGGTCAGTAAAAAAGACAAAAAGGAAAAAAAAAAATTAGAACAGCAATTTTATCAAACTAGCACATGCACATTGTTGGGGTTTTTTGTTTGCTTTTTGGGGGGTTTTTTGTTTTGTTTTTGAGGATTTTTTTTTTTTTTTGCAGCTGGCTGGTTTGGTGTAGTACATGCACACTGTTTAAATGATCCATACATCTACATCCCAGAGCATTGCTCCCCAAAAGCAACCATTTTCAATTCTTTTAAATGTTTCTTTGGATCTTTACTGCCACATTTTGAAGTAAGGTGCTAATAATAGTATTTAATTAATCACTAACACTATCTACTGACTATTGTGGAAGTTGTGAATTTTTAACACTGTTACATATCCTCTTCTGTTCTCTCATTACAGTTATATCATATTTTTTGTTAAATTTTTGCCTTATATTTTACTACATTAGTCTAATTACCTACCGTGACTATACTTCCTTTCTTTTTTTTTTTTTTTTTTTTTCCTTTTTTTTTTTTTTTTGATGTTCAGGACCAGAGTTTGTCCTAGAACAAGCTGAAGGAAAAGGAGCCGGGCCA
>NW_007726217.1:843237-879752 GCF_000696425.1 Galeopterus variegatus | reverse complement strand
CAGTGAGTGGGAACCGGTCTGTATGTGGGATCCGAACCCTCGGCGGGAGCGCCGCCGTGCTTCCCAAGCGGCGCACTGTAGCAGTGCGCCACCGGGCCGGCCCTATACTTCCCTTCTTGTTTAACTTTTTGTTCTTCTCAGAGTTAATAATTGCCTTGTTTTTTATTTGCACAGCTTTCAATGTGATGATTTCTTATTCCTCTCTGCTGTTCAACACAATTATAAAATACCTCTTTAAAAAATAATTTATTGAGGTGGAATTTATATAACATAAAAATTAGGCATGTTAATGTGAACAATTCAGTGGCATTTAGTACACTCACAATCTTTATTTTATTTTTTGGACTGGCCAGTACCAGGTTCAGAACCCTTGACCTTGGGGTTACAAGGCTGCAGTTTTACTGAGCTAACTCAACGCTAACAATGTTTAAAATACCTCTTAATACTATTTTCTTTTGGTCAAACACATTGGGTAAATGGTCAATTCAGTTTTTTTCTAGCAGGCATCTTCCTTGGAGGTCTCTATCTTCCTGTCTCAGTCTGGACTTGTTGCCTATGCCTGCCACACAGTGGTTTTTCTGCAACTCTTCTTTGCCCTCTCCTATATTGGATTTGTATTTATTAAATCCCACATTTCTTCTTTCTAGGATTAGTACCTTATTTATGTGGAACATACCCTTCAAGAGCTACCTAAGAAGGGTGCAGGGAAGGTAATTTCTTTTGATACTTTGCATTCTGGAAATATTGTTATTCCATTCTCACACTTGACTGATAGTCAATTGCACATAGAATTCTGGTTAGACGTAATTTTCCTTCAGAACATTGAAGGCTCCATTGTTTCCCAGTGTTGTTGTTGAGAAAACTAATCCCATTCTGATTCTTAATCCTTCTCTAGGACTTTTAATAGAATTATCACTTTATTCCTGGTGTTCTAGAATTTCACAATAACATACCTGACTGTGGGGTTTTTTGTTTTTTAGTCAGGATGCACTAATTTTTATTCTAAAAATTCTGTTTTTAAGTTTTGAAATTTTTCCTGTATTATTTCTTGTATAATTTCTTTTCCTGTGTTCCCTTTTTCCTCTTTCTGGATCTCCCACAAATTGATTATTAAACTTGCTAGACAGATCTTCTTTATTTTCTTATCTTTTCTATATCTTTTTGTTTTACTCTCTGGAAAATTTCCTCAACTATATCTTCCAACATCTCTACTGAATTTTTAAAATTTCAGCCAGTACATTCTTTCACTTCCAAGATATCTTTTATAGTTTTGTGTATTTATTTTAAGCATATAATATTTTCTTTTACTTGTGAAGATCTCAACCATAGTTTTTGAAGTTTTTTCTGCCTCCTGCACTGATTCTTTTCCTCTGATTTCCTTTTAGGGGGTTATCTATATTTTTCTTTTTGGATGCCTTCCTTAAATGTCTGCTGACCCTTGATTGTGCATTCAAATTTTGGAGTTAGGTATATAAAGTTGACTGGAATTTTTGTGTATACAGGCATGGCTTATTTTCTGGTGGACTCAACTCATAAGACAACCTGGATCCTTTCACTGGAGGACCCCCAGTTATCTGGATTTGTAGGGTTTTGTCTTGGCTTAGTTTCCCTATGGAAGATCCTCCAACCACCAAACTGGGAGATATAAACTTGGCTGCTAGCATTCTCAGAACTGAGTGAGGGAAGGGGGCTGAAAGTATCACCACTCAGTACACAGACTTTCACTGTGGCTCACCACAGGACTAAAAGGAACAGTAAGGATGGTGGACTGAAATTGATTGAACAAGGAGAATGATGAGAGATAAAGTTAGAGAGGAAGTAATGGACATGCTGATAATTAGGGCCTTGTAGACCATTTTAGGAACTAAGATTTTTTTTTTCCTTTTTGTCTTTTTTACTGACCGGCAATGGGATCGCAACCCTCGGTGTTGCGCCCGCACCGCGCTCAGCCAGTGAGTGGGAACTGGTCTCCACATGGGATCTGTACCCTCGGGTGGGAGCACCACCGCGCTCCCAAGCAGTGCACTCTCCAGTGCGCCACCGGGCTGGCCCGGAACTAAGATTTTTACTCTGAATTAGTTGGGAGATCGCTAGAGGGTTTTGAGCAGGAGTAACATAACTTTACTAGTGTTGAAATGAGCAGGACTGAAGCCATGTGAGGACCTAAAACTGCATGGGCTGTAGGCAAATTTTAAAAAGACACAGTTTTCTTTTCCTTGGCATGCATTTCTCTAAGTTCCCTCTTTTCCCCTGGTTATTTGATATTTTGGTCCTTGGTTATTGGGCAAGATGAGATTTTTACATGAAAGTAAAGTTGTTTTCCAGCCAGCCTGAAGCTGCAGACTTGTACATACTACCCAGACTCTGAGATAAGGATGGGAGCAGAAACCAGATGGAGTCTTGGCTAGACCTTGCACCAGAGACCTTGCATGAAGCCCTTGCTGCTCACATGCGCCTCCCTCCTGCTTTTCATTTTCCCACATTCCATTCCCTCAAGCCCCTCTTCAAAAAGCCCTCAGTAAATCTAAGTCTTTGAGATGGGTTAGCCTACCATCTTCTTCAGCTGAATACATCTGCTTTTCTAACATCAACCATCTGATTTCTGAGTTCTTTTTTTCTTTCTTCTCAAGGGGGCAGGCAGCTAGACCTGAGTTTGGTAACAGTAGGGCTTTAAAGGATCACAATAAACTATAGGGGAGTGGAATTGTCATGGGTTGAACTGTGTCCTTCAAAAAAGATATGTTGAAGTCCTAACCCCCAGTACCTCAGAATATGACTTTATTTGGAAATAGGGTCTTTGCAAATGTGCTCAAGTTAAGATGAGGTCATTAGGATGGGCCCTAATCTAATACAACTGATGTCCTTATAAAAAGGGGAAATTTGGACACAGACACAGACATGCACGGAAGGAAGACTATGTGAAGAGACACAGGGAGAACACCATGTAAAGACACAGGATTGGAGTGATGCATCTACAAGCCAAGGAATGCCAAAGATTGCCAGCAAACCACCAGAAGCAGGGAGGAGCAAGGAAGGATTTCTCTACAGGTTTCTGTTTCATAGACCAAACCTCCAGTCTACTGTCAGGGAAGAGCAGTCATCTGATAGATGCTGGATTGTAGAGGGACCCTGAAGGCCGACTGATCCTTACAGAGATTTCCAGTCAATCCTCTTGTCTTTGACCCTTTCTTCTCCCTCTCTCTTTCTTCCTGGGTTTCTGGGTCTTCTAGTACTTGCACTTAGTTGGAGTTCTGTGGCAGGAAATGGCTTTTCTCTCATTAGCACCACCTCTGCAGATGCTTAGTGTACGGTTTTCTCAGTACTGCTAGTTTTTCCACTTAGCTTTCCATCTTCTCATCCTCTGATGTCTCCTCTGCCACTTTCTTTACCCTTGTGGGTTTATTCTGGTTTTATTCATCTGCTGTCCTATTTATGGGGCTCCAGGAAGGAAAGAAGATAACCATATGTGTTCAAGCCACCATTTTTCCTCCTTAACAACTGTATTTTGAGACCATCAAATGTATAGCAATTTTATAGGTTCTGGGACCAGAATTTCAGGAGAGATGTAAGTTCTTCCCTGTAGAAGCTACATTCCTTGGGGTTCTTGGTGCCTCTGGAGTTCCAGAGTATTTGTTGTTTTCTTTTTCCCAGAGGCTGGAACTGGGCCAAAAGTATTTCCAGCTGCCCAACTGTGGAGGCATCTCCTACTTCCCAAGGAGCCGACTAAGGTTGACTCCTCCCTGCTGCCAAGCCCTTTGCGTCCGTGAGATCCACACAGTAGGAATACTTGTACAACTGTAGTATGTCCTTAACATGATGGTAGTTATGAAAAGGAATCTCCAAGTTATATGGGGAAACTATTTGGAAAGTCTGGGCTCCAAACATTTGTGTGGAGTGGATGGGAGTGATTTAGGCCACAAAATTTAATTTATGTTGTTGTCCACACATTCTGGTGTTTCTGGATCTGCCGAAGTTGGTGCTAAAACTAGTTGAAAACATTTTCATAATGCTTATATATTAACTTATACAATAAATAATTATATATTAACTATATAATCTTCAGCAACCCTGTGAGATAGGTACTACCATAATCTCCAATTTACTGCTAAAAAAACCCAAAAACAAACAAAAAGCAAAGCACAAAGGAGTTAAATATGATCCTAAGGTGAAGGAAATTGAATCCAGGCGTTCTAACTGCAGAACCCATATGTTTAACAACTAAGCTATGTTGCCTCTCTTCTTAGGGCTAGATTGTATTTTGTTTCTTTTAATTCATCAGTTGAAAATTTTAGGATACCAATTCTCAGAAACCAATAAGTGACTTTTCTATACTGTTTATTTCCTATATTTACCACCTAAACCATATCTTGATAGTACCCTCACTGATCTTAGCCATCTGTTTAAAAATGGGATTTTTCAACCATCTGAATAGTCCTGGACCCCAGAGGTGGTATTGCTCTCCTTAGTTGGGGTCAGTGATGAAACGGATGACTGCAGCCTTTCAGCAAAATGTCTTGAGCACTTGAGCACTTGGTCTGGGTGGCAGTACCAACAAGAAGGAAGGGTCATTCACATTTTCTTTATTTTCCCCTGGGTGGAGTTTGAGGGTCCATAGTGAAATTCAATTACGATTTCCTTTTTTCTTATTTGGGATGTGAAGGAAGAAGTCTTTTCTTAATCTATTTATGGATGCATCCATTAAAAAAAAAGTGAGCAGGCTCATTGCAGGCCTTAACCAAGGGTAAAAAACCCACCTTGTGTGGCCAGCCCAGTGGCGCACTGGATAGTGTGCCGCTGGGGAAGCGCGGTGGCGCGCCCGCCCGAGGGTTCGGATCCCACATGCAGACCGGTTCCCGCTCACTGGCTGAGCGAGGCGCGGGAGCAACACCGAGGGTTGCGATCCCGTTGCCGGTCCCCGGTCCGGTATGGGGGCAACACTGAGGGTTGCGATCCGTTGCCGGTCACGAAAAAAGACAAAAAGGAAAAAAAAAAAAAAAACCCACCTTGTGTGGCCAGCCCAGTGGCGCACTGGATAGTGTGCCGCTGGGGAAGCGCGGTGGCGCGCCCGCCCGAGGGTTCGGATCCCACATGCAGACCGGTTCCCGCTCACTGGCTGAGCGAGGCGCGGGAGCAACACCGAGGGTTGCGATCCCGTTGCCGGTCCCCGGTCCGGTATGGGGGCAACACTGAGGGTTGCGATCCGTTGCCGGTCACGAAAAAAGACAAAAAGGAAAAAAAAAAAAAAAACCCACCTTGTGTGGCCAGCCCAGTGGCGCACTGGATAGTGTGCCGCTGGGGAAGCGCGGTGGCGCGCCCGCCCGAGGGTTCGGATCCCACATGCAGACCGGTTCCCGCTCACTGGCTGAGCGAGGCGCGGGAGCAACACCGAGGGTTGCGATCCCGTTGCCGGTCCCCGGTCCGGTATGGGGGCAACACTGAGGGTTGCGATCCGTTGCCGGTCACGAAAAAAGACAAAAAGGAAAAAAAAAAAAAAAACCCACCTTGTAACAGCTAGAGGTAGGGTTACAAGGTGGGGAGAGATATCCTGAGGCACAGAAAATCAAGGGTGAGACTAAATCTCAGGTGATCCTTAACTCTAGCAGCTAAGCTGTAAAGTTGAAAGAGATTTTCAACAGTCCAGAAAGCTGGCAATCTGTTTTAAAACAAAGAGTTTACTAGAGTATTACTAGTGCTCAGAGTCCAAGCCCTGATGAAAGGAAAGTCCTGATCCACCCTAATTCAGTGAACTGAATCTAATTAAGGCTTCAACAAAGCTCAGACCCAGCTTAATTATAGGTTAGATTGACTAATTTCCCCCACACTCATGACCTCACAAATATCTGCATATAATAGAAATTATGAGACATACAAGGAACCAAGAAGAAGAAAAAAAAAGAAAGAAAAAAAAAAAAAGAAAAATACTTATGGTTGAGAGAAGAAACAGTACTAGAAACAGATGAAGTGAGAGCTCAGATTTTAAATGATCAGACAAGGACTTTGAAATAGCTCTGATAAATATGTAAAGGTTCTAGTGAAAAGGTGGATAAAATGCATGAACAGATGGGGAATTTCAACAAAGAGGTAGAAACTATAAAAAAGAAACAAATGGAAGTGCTAGGAATGAAAAATAAGATATAAGGAATGAAGAATGTATTTCAGTGGGCTTAGCAGCCTGAACACAGCAGAGGGAAGAATCAGTATGCTTGAAGACAGGTCAGTATAAATTATTCACACTAAAGTACAAAGAAAAAAAGAGTGAAAATATTGAACAGTGTCCAAGAACTGAGATAATATTAAACGACATACTAACGTGTATAATTGAAGTCCCAGATGGAGAGGGGAAAGAAAAATCAGCAAAACAATTATTTGAAGAGATAGTAGCTGAGATTTTTCTAAAATAGATGAAAGGTAGTATGTACAGATATAAGAAGCTTAGCAAAGTCTAAGCAGGATAAAAATATATAAAACCACACCTAGAGATATCATAGTCAAACTACAGAAAACCAAAGATAAAAATAACATTCTAAAAGTAGCCAGAGCACTGACTGGTTAGCTCAGTTGGTTAGAGCATGGTGTTATAACACCAAGGTCAAGAGTTCAGATCCCTGTACCAGCCAGTCACCCCCCCCCCAAAATAAATAAAAGTAGCCAGAGAAAAGAGATATATTACATATGAGAGAGCAATAATACAAAGGATGGATGACTTATTAGAAATGGAGACCAGAAGACAACGGATGACATCTTCAAAGTGCTAGACAAAAAAAACAACAAAAATATCCTTCAGAAATGAAGACTAAATAAAAACATTTGCAGGTAGACAAAAACTGAGATAATTTGTTTGAGGGAGACCTGAGTTACTAAAAATGCCAAAAGAAGTTCTAGAAACTGGGGCCGGCCCATGCTAACTCGGGAGAGTGTGGTGCTGACAACACCAAGGCCATGGGGTTTGGATCCCATAAAAGGATGGCCGGTTAGCTCACTGGGTAAGCATGGTGCTGACAACACCAAGTCAAGGGTTAAGATCCCCTTACCAGTCATTTTTTAAGAACTTCTTAAAAGAAAGAAGTTCTAGAAACTGATGGGAAATGATACCAGGTGAAAGTCTAGATCTGCAAAAAGAAATGAAGAGCACCAGAAATGGTAAATATCTGTATAAATATAAAAGACCTTTTCAAAAATGATATAAATAAAAAAATAAATATATTTTCCATATTTATATATGTATATAGGTGTGTAATAATGTATTGTGGGATTTATAACATAAATATATAACAAGGACTCAAAGGGCAGGAGGTAGATAAATGAAATCATATTATTGTAAGGTTTTTTATGTAATTCATGAAAGAGTACAGTATTATTTGGAGGTAGACTGTGTCAAGTTAAAAATGCATATTATAAGAAATATAGCTGAAAGTCTGTAGAGGAAATATACAGAATATTAAGTCCACTTAAAAGAAGTCAGGAAACAAGAAACAGATAAGACAAAGAACAAATATGAGATGGTAGACTGACACCCAAGCATGTTAATAATTGCATTAAATGTAAATTAACCAAGCACTCCAATAAAACAAGATTTTTCATACTGGAAACAAAACAAACAAACAAACAAAAAAAAAAAAACAAGCAGTAAAAATTTCTAAATAAAAGAGCTTTAAGAAAGATATTTGCATTTGTTTATCCTTTTCTCTCAATACAGATGTAAAGATATCTTCTACGAAATGGCAAGATGGGCCGTAATAGCCATACCTTAATTAGCGGTCATGATGTCTAAGTCTCATTTGCTTCCCTTAGAAGGAAAAATTAGAACATCGCTGTGTCAGCATTACATTTGGTGATTTTCTGAGTATTACTGGTTGTATTTGGGCCTATTGATCAAATACATATTCATATATTGGGAACTCCTATATCTAACACCCTCCTAAAACCTGGCATTTCTAACAGAGTTGATATCTGTCTTTTAGTAAGATAACAGGGTCATGCATCTGTAAATACATTAAGGAAGCATCCTGGAGCAGTGAAAAGAACATTGGACTTGGAGTCAGAGAGACTAGCTTTGAATCCTTCCTAAGCTACTAATTAGCTATGTGATTCTGAATAATAAACCCTTTTCTTTCTCTGGGTCTCAACTTCCATCTATACAAATGGAAGTAATAATAGTACCTATCTTGTAGGTTTCTTGTGTTGGTTAAATAATGTATGTGAAGGGCCTAGCCTAGTGCCTGATGTATCGGCTCCTTCTTAAAAGTTATAGTCAAATCCGATGTCATAGCATTTGGAAAGCTAGTGGTAACTCAGAGGGGGCAAAAGCATTAGTAAAAACAAAAAGAATAGTAAGACTGGAAGCTCCTTGAAGGCAGACAGCATCTTCTTTATTTCTTTATCATTTCTGTACTTTGAATGTAGCTAAGTGCTCTGCTTAGCAAACCTTTGTTGATTTGAAATGATCTTGTCAGAGAATTCTAGCAAATCGCAACCCAAATGTTGTTTCTAGTATTGGGTGACAGGCAAGTGGCTTTTTTTTTTTTTAAGGTGACTGGTAAGGGGATCTCAACCCTTGACTTGGTGTTGTCAGCACCACGCTCTCCCAAATGAGCCACGGGCTGGCCCTGTTTTTTTTTTTAAATTATGTATTTTTTATTTTCAGCCACCAAACAAGTCTTAATAGATTTTAAAAGACTAAGATCATAGAAAATACGTTCTCTGACCACAATAACAGAAGGAAATTTAGAAAATTCACAAATCTGTGAATCAAACAACTCTCCTAAATAAACAATGAGTAAAAAGAAATATCACAGGGAAATTAGAGAATAATTTGAGATAAAAATCAAAGCACAGCATATTAAAATTTAGAGGCTGCAGGGCTCAGGCAGTGCTTAGAGGAAAATTTATACTTGTAAACACGTATATTAAAATGCTACATTCTTTTTTAAGGTATTAATCTCTTTGTAAATTTCCTCCTTCATATCCTGGATTATTTTTCTTTGTTTCATTGTGTTGTCTGAGTCTTCTCCTGTTTCAGTGAGTTTTCTTAAGATTGTTGCTTGGAATTCCTTTTCAGTCATTTCAAGAGTTTCCCGCTCTGTAGGGTCTGATATTTGAGAATTAGTGTATTCTTTTGGTCGTGTCATATTTTCTTGGATTTTCATATTTCTAGTATCTCTACTTTGATATCTGGTCATCTGCTAGAGCAGTTGCTTCTTCTGTTACTCTGTAGTGGGCTTTGAGGAGAGAGAGTCCTCTTCTTTTTCTGCTCTCTGCTGGTGACTCTCCTTGTGTCAATGTAGTTGAGTGTCTGGCAGGCTGCCTACATGGTAGTTATGGTTACTCCTGTGGCACCTGCCACTTTTGTGGCAGCTGTGGCTGTGGCGGTAGTTGTAGTAGGCCACCTGCACGGAAGTGTTTTCAGCACGCTCCTAGGGATGCTGCCCTCGGCTCCTGCCTTAGGACCCCGGGTGTGCTGTTTCTTCCCTGCATCCAAGCAGATTTTCCAGGTAAGGGGTTAAACCCTAGATTGACTAGTCATTCTGCCTCCATTCCATCAGTCCATCTTATGGTTTAATGGTGGTGAAAGGAATTAGTGTTTATTTAGTGCCTATTACATGCTAATCAGTGACTTAGAGGCCTTAATACATATCGTCTCATTTAATCATTATCTTTTGGGGGGAAATTGAATCTGAGAAAAGAGAAGTGAGTTTCCTGCAGTTACATGGCTGGTAAGTGGCAGGGCCAGCATCTTACCAGGGATCTCTGATGCCAGTGCCTGGGCTTGTTCCATTGTTCCATGCTTCCCTCTGATGCTTGTCTCACCTGGGCTATAGCAATAATCTCCTCACTGGTATTCCTGTGTACAGTATTTTCCTTTCCAACCCATTTTCCAGACTGCAGCGAGATCAACTTCATAAAACATGGCATTGTTCACCTTTACTCAACCTTAGTTGCATTTTCTTTGGCAATGTGGGCCCCAATGATTTGGTCTTGCACTTAATGGTGGTAAGAATCAATTTGTTATGTGTCCTGAGGCAAATAATCTCCTCTTTCAAACTGACCCAAGACAATTTGTTCATTTATTATGTTATATAAATACATATTTATTAATTATTGAGGTTTATTTCATTATTGCAGGGATGGAGGGCAGATATCAATAGCCTCCAACAGTGAGAGGCGGGCCGCGTGCCTCTCCCCCAACCCTACCACCAAGTGGTATGTTACAATGAAAGCAAGTCTCAGACTGAAATCTGCTACACGCTCAAATATTTATTAACAAACAGGCAAAACCAGTCATACAACTCGCAAACTTGGTGAGGTCCCAGCGCTCAGTCCTTTTATGCACTTTGTCAAGCACCTTGCATGAAAGGTTTACTTTAGGTAAATAAGACAATATTCTGACAGCAGGATTCATCTAATTTTCTAGTCAGAATCAGGTGACAGTCTCCTCCACTAAACAGAGAGAAAAGGACTGAGGAGGTGCTAGCCCATGCCATCACTCTGTGTGGCTGGGCTCACTAGGTTCTTATATCTTGGTAATGCAAAGATAGAAGTCCCTGTCCAATACAATTCTTCTAGCCGAATCATTTATCTTGACATCACCTATTTCACCTATGAATAACATCTAATCATATTTAGTAGCCTTCTACTGCTGATTGGAGATAAAGATAGTTGAAGTTCTTGTAGTAACTGCAACTGGAATGCAGATTATTGCTTGGAATTTTTCAGATACTAACCAACCACTCCTAGAATGTGTTTCCTATTAGGGTACTTCAAATATTAACTAATGGCCTCCAGGGTTTACACTAAAACTAGTTAATACACATGTATATCCAACATTCTAGACTTAAATATTTTAATATATTAATGTAGTCTAATACATACATATATTATATATAAATATATACATATTATATAAATATGTTTATATATTTTGTATTATGTATAATATTTAAGCAAATTACAGACAATATAATACTTTCTCTGGGGTTCAGTTTGTTTATGTAAGGCGATAGGATAAGCTGATTTCTATAGTTTCCTTCAGAATTGGCATTCCATGGCTCTATAAATGGATTTTAATGCAATTGAAAGTATATGGGTTAGGATTGTGGAAAAAAGTGCTGATAGCTGGTGGTGGGTCATCAAGCATGAACACCTCTTTTCTAGAACACTCCCATATTTTCTTCAAAGGATTTATTTTCCTAAAAGAGCAGCTTAGGGCCGAGCCCGTGGCACACTCGGGAGAGTGTGGCGCTGGGAGCGCAGCAGCGCTCCTGCCGCGGGTTCGGATCCTATATAGGGATGACCAGTGTGCTCACAGCGCTCACTGGCTGAGCGCGGTGCGACCGGTCTCAAAAAGGATACACACACACAAAAAATAAATAAATAAAAGAGCAGCTTAAATTAAATTCCCCTTAGCCCCTAACTACACCTGTTACCCTCTAGTCCCTTATCATCCTTTTTCTTCACAGCATTTATCACTACCTGACATATATTTATTTGTTTTCTTATTGTCTGCCTTCTGCTATAAGAATGCAGTCTCCATAAGAGTAGAAACTGTGCAAAATGGTATCCTCTATACCTAATGCATGATAGGAGCTCATTTTAATTATCATTGCTGCATAACAAACCATACTAAAATGTTGTAGCTTAAAACAACAATCATTTGCTCACAATTCTGTAATTTGGCTGGGCTTAAACTGGTTGATTCTTCTCCTGGTCTACCTTTGATCACGCATATGGTTGCAGTCATCTGGAGGCTCAGTGGAGGTGGATGATCCAAGACGGTCACGTCTGTCAATTAGCTGTTGGCTGAGGTGTCTTTATTCTTTTCCATGTGGCCCATCCAACAGGATAACTTGATTTCTTAGACAGTGGCAGCAGCGTTCCAAGATAACAAAAGTGAAAGCTGCAAATCTCCTTAAGACTTAGCCTCAGAAGCTATACAGTGTTACTTTCACTACATTCTGTTGATCAGTGCAAGTAAAAAGGACAGCCCAGATTTAACAGATGGAGAGTTAGGTGGGAGGTGTGGCAAAATCACACTGAGAAAGGGAGAGGACATGGAGAGCCATGACTACTCACTCTAACAATCTACCACAATGCTCAGTAAAGGTTTGCGAAGTGAATGAGGTAACTGCATGTATTACATCAAGTCTAAAGTTCTATGCTTCATATTCAAGATCTGCTATGATCCCACTTCCAGAGCATAGATCTCATATCTTTCCCATAGTACTCATCATAA
Source organism: Galeopterus variegatus (assembly GCF_000696425.1). Classification (NCBI taxonomy): domain Eukaryota; kingdom Metazoa; phylum Chordata; class Mammalia; order Dermoptera; family Cynocephalidae; genus Galeopterus; species Galeopterus variegatus. The sequence continues at coordinate 867,523 of NW_007726217.1, read as the reverse complement.
TCTACTCTGTAATTTATTTGTTTGTGTGTATATTTTATCCTCAAAGAAAGTAACTTGTCTTGTGCTTTCTGTATATCCCAAGTGTATAGCAGATATTGAGACTCCAAATAGACACTCTGTAGATGCTTATTGAGTTAGATTTAATTCAACAACCTTTACATCTTATTTCCTACCTTCCTTTCATCATTACACCTACCAATTCCCTTAAAATCTTAACATCCTGCCTGTTCCCATGCCTTTACTCATTCTATTTTCCCTACCTAGAATACTCTCCCCCTTCCTCTTTGCCTATTTCAATGTTTCTTACTGACATTTACCAACCTTGGCCTCATCTACTAAATGCCAATAGTCTAGGTCACTATGACAACCATGATAAATCCCCTGGTTGAAAACCACTGGTAAAACCATCCTTTGGGCCTATAGTAGGCCCAATATTATTTTATCTGTCTAGTACCACCTCCTGTCTCAGGAAGTGTTCCTTCCCCCACTCCAACTATATTGTACTTTAAGAAGTTACTATATTCCTATAAGACTCTGTTCTTCTAGGTACAGTTGAATTATCTGGCATGTCTGAAGGGGGTTAGGCATTAACTAATCCATAAGCAGGTGCGAAAATTTAATAGAAAGTAGGAACAAGACCAGACTGCCTTTGTCCTTATGTGGTAGAATTTTTTTCCCCAAATGTACATACATGAATAGAGTCTCCCTAGAATGGCTGAGGCATATGTGACTGAAGTATAATTGAACAATTTTACTTGGTGACCTTGGTGTTATAAGGCTCCAACCAACTTTGCTAACCGGCCAGCCCTCATGCTTCTTAACAAGCCCCTCCATCCCCCCCACTCTCCAGCTGCCCAGTTCACACTGTCTAAAAATTAAACTCTAAGCAGAGCATTCCAGACCTTTTGTTCCCTGTTTAAATTTCAGCCTTCTTTCTGGCTGCCCCCCCACCCCCACCAAACACTTTGCTGTATTCGTATTGACCTACTTTCAGTTCCAAACACAACATGATTTATCAAGCCCCTACATATACCTGGAATGCCTTCCTCTCCCGGTGCCAGCCCGGAAAACTCTAATTCATCTTTGAAATTCAGTTCATGAGTCATCTCCCCCAGACTTACCCCAGTCACGGTCAGTTGCCCCTCCCTCAAGTACCCAACAGCTACTTGTACAAACTTCCATATTTCACACACTTGTTTGCTTGCCTGTCTCCAATTGGTAGTGGGAAGCTCTCTGAGAAGAAGACTGTATTTTATTTGTCTTTATATTCTTCTTGTCTAGCATAGGCTTAATATACCCGCTCAAAGTTTGTTGAATGACTGGATGAATATTTTATAGGTACTTTTGGTTTGCCCAAATTTGTGGTTAAGAAGCTTTTGCACACAGAATAACTGATGATGTGTGTGCTTTTATACACGGGGAAAGGTGCTGGTATTTTTTGTTTTTGCTTTGTTTTTTTTTCCTTTTTGTCTTTTTTCGTGACCGGTAACGGGATCGCAACCCTCGGTGTTGCGCCCGCACCGCGCTCAACCAGTGAGCGGACCGGTCTCTGTATGGGATCCCAACGCTCGGCGGGAGCACCGCACTCTACTGAGTGCGCCACCGGGCCGGCCCTTGTTTTTGCTTTTTAGGCCATAGTATTTCATCCACTGTTTCAATAATTATTAAGCATCGCCTATGTTTCAGGTCCTGTGCCATTTTAAATGTTAGGGCTACTATGCTAAGCAAGAAAAATATCTGTTCTTCAGGCCAGCTTCTAAGAGAAGCTTTATAACTATATGAAATTACAGTATGAAATTATTTTTGAAACCAGATGCTGGGAGGTGCAGCTATTTCAGCCCACCAAAGGAAAGTTTAAATACCTCTTTGAATAATCTTAAAGTGACACCCCACCCCCCCCCATGGTTTTAGGACAGAGTGGCTACAGGCAATAGGTGGAATGACATGACCAGAATGTGCCACATGGTGGCAGTGCTTTTCCAGGAATGAAGGTAATTTAAAGGCCCCGGATTTGTTACAAAACTCTGGCAGACCGTAATAACTTCGTATAGCATACATTATACGAAGTTCCCCCCCATGGTTTTAGGACAGAGTGGCTACAGGCAATAGGTGGAATGACATGACCAGAATGTGCCACATGGTGGCAGTGCTTTTCCAGGAATGAAGGTAATTTAAAGGCCCCGGATTTGAGAAAAGCAAGTTCTCAAACTTTATTCCAGAGGAAAAGTAGTCCTAAAAATGTAACATAGTACACTTTCTCAATTTGCAGAAAAAAAGTAAAAGATATTATTTAGTCAACTATCTCCTTCCAAACTTTCTTAAGCTTTTGATATCTGCTTTTGCTTGTCTGCCAAAGAGTAAATATAAATAGAACACTTTGTAATGAGCTGAGCTTGTTAAATTTCATGGCTTATTTTCCATTTTTATGGACATGTAATTTCAGAATTGCTTTTTAAATGTTGATTGTATGTAATATCCTTTTTTTTTCTTGGCAGCTTGCTGGTACAGGGATCAAATCCTGAACCCTGGTGTTATCACACCATGCTCTAACCAATTGAACTGACTGGCTACCCCTTTGTGCAATTTAATGATATACCCTACTAGTGAAAATGTTTCCTAATTTATATGACCAGATTAAGAGTGTCAGTACTACCAAGTATTTCCTGTGGAGTACTATACCTCCCGGTGTCCTAGCAATTAAACCCATTTGAGAATCATGATCTGATCCAATATTTTCTAGTTACAAATAAGGAAAACAAGGTTCTGAGAAACTAAATGACTTACCTAAGTTACAAAGTTATCTATGGGACTAACCCTGTAAAGTGAACATTCCAGATGTTTCCATTGTTGCCATCTATTGACTTCATAAACAAGGCTTGTTGGATGACTAAACTTGAGGGGCAAGGGACAGAGGAATCAAGGGTGACTTCCAGGTTTCTGGGGTGTTGAGTGATGGACTATGGTGCCATTCACCAAAATCGAGAATTCAGGCTGCTAATTCCAAATACAGACTCACTTTAGCTTGGCACAGGTTAATGTGTAGAATAAAGGTTTTGCTGAGGATGGCTGGAATGAAGAGCTGTTGTTTAGTGGGTACAGAGTTTCAGTTTTGCAAGATGAAAAGAGTTCTGAAGATTGGTTGCACAGCAATGTGAATGTATTTAACACTACTGAACTGCACAGAGTACTTTAAAATGGTTAAGATGGAAAGTTTTATGTTATGTATATTTTACCACAATAAAAAAAATGAATAAAATGTTTCCCTTTCCTAACTCACCCCTGTCCACCCATTGTCCAAATTCAAGTTCTCTCTCATAGCTTCTGTAGAAGTGAAGTGGTCCTCCCCAAAGAGATCCGAAAGTACTAATATAAAGAGTATTATTTCATTTATTCACTTTCAGAGGGAGTTCAAGAAGAATAATATGGCCAAGTGAATAAATTAATTATTTCAACAAATGTTTATCAGTTTCTCTACCATGAATCAGGGATGTTCTAAGCTCTTGGTTCTCAAAGTTGGTCTCCAGATCAGCAGCACTAACGTCACCTGGGAACTTGTTAGAAATACACATTTTGGAACCTATTCAGACATACTGAATCAGACACTCTGGGGGTGGGGTCCAGCAATTTGTGTTTTTATCAGCCTTACAGATCATTCTGTATTACAGCATGATCAAGTTTGAGAATGACTATTCTAGATAGTGAGGATATAGAGATAAAGAAAACCAAGTACCTATGCTTTTGGAGAGACAATAGACAAATATATATAAATAAAATTTCAGGTAGAGGTAAATATTATCAGGAAACCAAAACATGGAAAGGAGGGAGAATGTAGAGGATGCTAAGGCGAGGTCACTCTGAGGAGTATGACTTTTGAAGTCACACAGAGTAGGGTGTGAAAATTGGCTCCATCAGTTACTAACCTTTTAAAAGTTTGGTTTCTTCATCTGCTAAAAAGAAGATAATATTACTTACCTTACAAGCTTACTCTGAAAATTAAATAAGATAATGCTTGTAAAATTCTTGCAACTGTTTCTTTCACAGAGTAAGCCCCAATAAACGTTAGCCCTACGAATATGAGGGGGGGGAGTGCAATAGATACATATTTTGGAACCATCAATATAGAAATTAATAGTAAAGTGGATGAAAAGGTAGGTGGATAGACTGAGACAAGAAAGGAGAAGAGGATGGGTGGTGGGCTCTTGGTGGGGGCAGAAGTGGGTTGACAGATAGTGAAGAGGTGAAGAAATGAAGATGAGGAAAAGGAGCTTTTACCTAAACCCAGCTAAAGCTGGAAACTTAGAAGAGGAGGCCAGTGGAAATGGTGAACAACCATCATGGTATGCCTATGAGGAGGTTCCCAGGATGGAGGACTTTCCGTGCTAAAACCGGGTAAGTTCCTGGGCAAACTGAGCCTAGTTTGTCACCCTCCCAGTGGATATGATCATGGGGAGGTGAAGTGGAACAGTAAATACTCTGATCTTTCTTTCCTGATGCCCTCTGATCTCCTCCTTACAGTAACCTTATAAGGTGCCTAACAGTGGCCTGACCCAGACAGAAGCCAGAGGACAAGGGAGCTGGGGTAATATAGTCAGGAGAGGTCAGCCTTTCCTGTACACAGACCAGGCTAAAGAAAGGACAAAGGACCTGGACGGGCGAAAAAATAATAGCCAGCACAGTGGCAAAAGTGGGATTAGAATCGTTTAGGATAAGTCTGACTCCAAAGTTTTTATTCCTTTTCCAGCTTTGTCCAAAGATAGAAAGCCCTCTAGGAGTGGGATGGGTGCTTTCTGCATTCTCAAATTAGCCCTAAATAAAATTATAAAGAGCGTAGAGTATCTGAGCAGCCCGCAAAACGTTTTTTATATTCTATAGGCAGTGTCATGTACAAGAAGAGGCAGACAGAATCTAGCTGCTCCAGGTTGAAGTTAGTGGAGAAAATTCCTACGGGGGACCAGACTCCCTTTGAAAAGAATCAGGTACAGGACATCCTCCCCACCGCCGGGTACCCGGGAACCTTCTTCCAGCTCACTTCCCCCCACCCCCCAGTGGGCTCACTCCTCAAATTGCACTTGATGCGAGCCGTCGAGCTATGGCAAGGGTCAAAGATCACCCCTCGCACGCTACCTTCTTGCAAGGCCAGACGGCCGGGTCGCCCCGCATCCAGGACATCTGTAGCTTTGCCCAGGCTCAGCTGGCAACAGCAGCAGCGACTCGCCCACCCAAGGCCGATTAGATTTACAGGGCCGGCCGGAGGCCTTTCCTGATTGGTAGGACGCTTGGGGGCGGGGCCTCAGATGGAAAGCCTCCTTCGGATTGGTGCAAGTCGTCGGAGGTGTGGCTTCCTCTCCGGCTAGGCGCGAAAGCTCGAAAGGCGCTGCCGGCTGGAGCAGGCGGGAGCAGCTGCGCCCTGTCTGGGGGAATTGGAGACGGCTTGGTCCCGAGCGGAGCGCGGGAGAGGCCGGAATCATGACGGGCGAGGTGGGCTCTGAGGTGAGTTTATGCACAAGCCTCCCGCCGGGGCAGCGGAGGCCCGGCGCCGAGGGGTGAGGTGAGCAAGGAAGGGTAGAGCCGGACAGAGCTGGTGCCCCCGGGCTGGGAGCACTCCAGCTCCCGGCGCGCCCAGCGCGGCTCGGCGGCCTCGCGGCTCCGCCCGGGTGGACCCGCGACCTCCCGCCCCTCCCGCCGCTCCGCTTCCCGCGCTCGGGTCCGTGGTCGCGGTAGTCCCGGTGTCTGCGGAGCGCGCTGCCGGCCGCCCAGCCTTCCTCAGCTTGTCCCTGAAGCCAGCCCTCCTTTTTGGCGCGTTTCCGGCCGCGGGAGCTCCTCCTCTTAGAGCGCCCCCAAAAAGAGGCCGCGGAGATGCAGGGCAGGATGCTCTTTAAACAGAGGGTGGGGGTGTTAGGGAGGTCGGAATTGGGCCTGTGAGGTCATCGCGCGCTGGCGCCTGCGTTTTCTGACGGGACCCCTAGTGGGAACGTAACAGTTCGGGCTCCCGGCTGGTGGCTGACGGCTGCTCGCTGGCGGAATTGGGCACAGAGAACGTAGGTTTCCAGACCTGGGTTGTTTTCTGGGGCGGGGCCTAGGGCAAGACACTCGCCTTAGTCGCAAAATATAAAGGGGCGCCAAAAAACTCAGTAATCAAATGAAAGTCATATTTTAGTGCAGTATTTTAAAGAAACAAAATTAATGCCAAAGATTTCATGATTTGATACTGAACAAAATATCAGGCTTCTAAATAAAGACAAGATCCAACTCTTTACAACCTTGCTTCACTCCTCTCACCCTAATCCCAGCCCTGGTACCAATAAAATTATATTTGCAAAAGCAGGCAGCTGACCTCATGTCCCGTAATTGACTGATTTGGTTTTTTTAAAAAATATATTGTATTAAGCCTAAGATATAATTTGTCTTAATTACTGAATTTTTTAGGGACCCTCCACCCCCTCGCCTCACCCTATTCCTGGCCTTGCCCTTTAACGTTGCTGATACTGCTGCAAATTGCTTAGAATAGAATCATGATTACAAGTATCACCATGCATTGAGCTGTGTGGTTATCTAAACTAGGTTTCCACACCCACAAACAAAACTAATAGCCTTACTGCTTTAGATTGTTGGGAGATCATCATCACATACATTATAATCCTCGGTGATTCTTTGGTTATTATTTTAGTAATTGTATCAAGCATTCAAATCTATTTAATAGTTTGAGAGACCACTAGGGTAAGGCCTTGTGCCCTACTACAATACAGATGTTAGTATTTTCTCCTTTATTAATGAGTTGATTCAGAGCCTTGAGAACATCGAGGTAAGAGACCTGGCATCTAGGATCAGCTTGGTCACTAACTGATCAAGTCATCTAACACACCTCCTCCTTAGATTTTTACTTGTGACTTTTTAAAACATTTTATTTAGAAATTTTCAAACCTATAGAAACGTAGAAAGACCGGTACAATGAATCCATCACCTAACTTCAACTATTATCAAATCATGACCAATCTTGATTCATTTATACCCTTACCCACTTTCCCCCTCACTGTGTTATTTGGAAGAAAATCACAGACATCATATTATTTCATCCACAAATACTTCAGTGTTCACTTTTAAAAGACAATGGCTTTCCAAAAAAGAATAACCACAATTTTATTACCACACCTAAAAAATACCTAGTCAATGTTCAGATTTCTTTGGCTCATACATATATTTTCAGTTTTTGTTTGAATCAGGATTCAAATGCATGTTGCAATTGTTGATAAATATATTTTGTATGTGTCTTGTATATTACCTCTCTTTAACCTATAGGTCCTCCTACCTTTCTTTTTTTTTTTGCTTGAAATTCATTGTTAAAGAAACCACCTAGTTTGTCCCGTAGAGTTTTCCACATCTACATTGCATCTGTGTGGCATTATTTAACATGTTCCTCTGTTCCCTCTATTTCCTGTAAATGGGTAGTTAGAACTAGAGACTTGATCAGATTCAGATTTGATTGTTCTGGCAAGAATGCTTCGTAGGTGGTGTTGAGTACTTCTGTTAGGCTGCACATAATGTCTGGTGGTTTCTCTTGGTGACATTAGCAGCCATTAATGGTCACTGTGTAGGTCTGTTATATAATCGAGGGTTGCTAAAATTGTGATATTCTAATTCTATCATTACTTCATTGATTAAATAGTATATTTCTCTAAAGAGAAATTTCCTCTCATCAGTTATTTGGATACATTGAGGAACTGTTCACATAGAAAAAGCATAATAAATCCTTGATTCTTTTCATGTATTTGCCATTATTCAAAGAGTCGGTTCTATTAGTATCGTCCAAAGCTGTACAATAAATTTTTGTTGTTTTTCACCCAGTAATTCTAAATGTCATCCTGTCATTGAACCATTGTATTGATTCTTTCCTTGTTTCACCTTGATGATTCAATGATTTGTGTATCATTATGTACCCGGAGCTTTCTGTCACCTGCTGGTTAATGCAAAGTTTATTCTCATTTTCTAGGTTCACCTAGAAGTCAATGATCCAAAAATCGTTTCACAAGAAGCAGACAATCCTTCAGACAGTGGACAGGGCAGCTTTGAAACAATTGGGCCCTTGAGTGAAAGAGGTTTGTAATATTCAGTACTTTTATTTTTAGGAATAGAATGTGGGAGCCCAAGTTGTTTTATTATTGGACTGATTTTATTATCTCTTCATTTATTAAATTATTAATGACCCAACCTTATCGTTCATTTTGTTATAAAATCAAGATAGCAGTTTTGTGCCTTTTTGAAAATATTTATTTTTATTATATTATTGAATGTATAAAATGTCTAATAGCTGCCACATTGCCTGGTTAAATGCATTCATCCTATAATAAAAAGATTTTTAACACCTGCCAGAAGGATTAGAACAACTTTACACATTGTAAATATGTATAATTACACTTCTCAGTAAGAGACATATTTCCAGGGAAAATGTTTTTTTAAAATGTATCTGTAGACTTGCTTTGCTACAATCAGTTCTTAGTGCTAGTTACATAATGTCACAAGGTGATATATCACTTGTATAAATGAATACATTTTTGAGGAGGAGTGGGACTAGGAGGAAGGCCAGATGATTGTATACCTTTAAAAAATGTTTGTTTCTTCCAGATTCAGATGAGGAGATATTTGTGAGTAAAAAATTGAAAAGCAGGAAGGTGCTACAAGACAGTGATTCTGACACAAATGTCTCTCCAGAAGAAACTACCTATGACAGTGCGGAGGAGGAAAATAAGGAGAATTTATATGCTGGAAAAAATGGAAAAATCAAAAGGATTTACAAAACTCTGGCAGACAGTGATGACAGTGACATGGAAGAGTCTTTGTATAAGGAAAATCTTGAAACCCAAGTGACACCTTGCTTAGAACTGAGTCTTCAATCTGGAAACTCTGTGGACTTTACCACTAACAGAAAGATTTCTCAAAAACCCATATGTGATAAAGAAGGAACTAGAGGAAAAGCAAAAGTAAAATCAAAGAGAAGACTTGAGAAAGAGGAGAGAAAGGTGGAAAAAATTAGGCAGCTAAAAAAGAAGGAAACAAAAAATGAGGTACATTTTAAAGAATAATTTGCCATTTTCCAGGAAGAACAACATTGTAGAAAAAGTTGCTTTTAATTTTTGAGGTTGTTTATGCACTCAGAATATTGTTTTAAATGGACTGTTTTGCACTGAGAGTAGTGGGGTATATGTCTTAAAACTTATTGGTCTTATTCTCCATTTTGGATATGCAGAGGACACTTCCAAATAAGTGGGTTTCTGATTTTCATTATGAGCACATGGACTAAGTCTTTGCTGCTTCTGATATGATGAAAATTAACTTTGAGAGTAGGATTTTTTATATGCATCCATCAGTCAGAAGTTTTATTTGCTAACTAGAAAAACCATCCTCGAGTTTTATAAACTAGTTGCTATTTTATTTACCTTTCTTTTTTTTTTTGTCTTTTTTTTTTTCTGTGTCCGGCAATGGATCGCAACCCTCAGTGTCGCCCCCGTACCGGACCGGGACCGGCAACGGGATCGCAACCCTCGGCGTTGCCCCCGCGCCTCGCTCAGCCAGTGAGCGGGAACCGGTCTGTATGTGGGATCCGAACCCTCGGCGGGAGCGCTGCTGCGCTTCCCAAGCGGCGCACTAGCGCAGTGCGCCACCGGCCCGGCCCTATTTTATTTACCTTTCTAAAAAAAACATTTACTGTTCATTAGGTTTATTTTGGACAGTTGCATAAAATCATAGCTTGGACTTCAAAGGATAACTGTGAGTTAGGAACCAGTGAGAATTTTCTGGATGCCATATACTGTCTGACCTGAAACATGGACTTTTTCTGACCTGATCCAAATTTCCATATGATGTTGTGAAATATTGCTTGGGTTTAAAAATGCTTGGATTATGCTTTTTCTTTATGCATTATCCAGGTAGATGATGCTGAATGGCCATTTAATGAAAGTGGCGGTCTTCTTGTGGATAAAGACCTTTTTGAAACTGGGTTGGAGGAAGAAAATAACTCTCCATTGGAAGATGAAGACTCATTAGAATCAATAAGGGCAGCTATGAAAAACAAAGTAAAAAAGCACACGGCAAGTAAAGCATGATTGCAACAAGAGCTAATCAACTGCTTCTAACCTTTGCTTTATTTTTTGATTTACTATTACAACCTTAATTTTTTTTTTCCCCGAAGAAAAACGTGTCAATTTATTTAAGTTTTTCAGCTGTTAATTTTGGAAACTCAGTACAAGTGACAGACATGCTAACTTGTTTGGAAACTAGTACTTTGTTATTGCCCTTTTGGGAATGTTGGGAGAAAAAAGTAAGATACTTTATGTTGTGGTAAGAAGCAGGTAAATAATGGGGCAGAGATGTAAATTTTACAATCCTGTGGCCTCCGAGAAATTAACGCTATAGAACTTCAGGAAGCAACAGCCAAAACATTGTTGTCTTGAGTATTTGGAAGCATAATTGTTCTTCCTAAGATTTTCTTTAGCTCCCTGGGAGTCATTGTCCCTCCTTAGGGAAAGATGTAAGCAGAGATGTAAGAAATGAGGGTCCAAGCTGCATTTGAGATGTCTGTTTTCTAAGTATAATAGGGTGCTGTACATTTAAAAATGTCTATTGGATAATTATTGATTTATTATAATGCAGCATGATGTGATGTTGGGATACAAAAGTGGTCTTCAAATAAGAAACATCCTCTTATTTGAGTTTAGTTTTTGTTCTAAAAATCAACTTGCAATCTCTTTTAGAAAAAGGAACTGTCTTTGGAGAGTGGAGTCTATTCATTTGAAGAAGAAAGTGAGTTATCAAAAGGCACCGTGAGGAAGGTGAGGTAGAGCCCAATATAGTAGTCACATTGCTCTTTTACCACAGGAGATTGTGGGTTTCTCAGGGATAAATATTTTATCTTGTCTCTTATATTTTCCTGGTACCTTACATATTGCTTTGTACATAGTAGGAACACATATATGATTTGTCTTGAGTTAATTTTTGAGACCTACAAATAAATGAGTTCTCTGAATTTATATTGTACTGAGTTTATTAGTGTTTCTATTCTCTCTCTTCTTTTCTTGCAGAGAACAAACTCTTGAAAGATGTATATCTTTTTGGATAATGTCATTAACGTAGTCTCACTTTTTGTTTTCTTTAAGGAAAGGAAGGCAGCCAAGTTAAGTAAGGAAGCGTTAAAAAAACTGCATAGTGAGACTCAGCGCCTTATTCGAGGTAATGCAAATCCCTATGGTAAACTTTGAAGCAAATCAGTATTTCTTTGTAAACTCAACTTGTCTGTTTGGAATTTTTGTTTTTTTAACGCTCCTAATGTGAAGTCAGATTATAATACCAAGTTCAGAATTGATCTTGGTGGTGGGCCGGCCTGGTGGCGCAACAGTGCGCCGCTTGGGAGCGCAGCAGCGCTCCCGCCGAGGGTTCGGATCCCACATACAGACCGGCCGCTCACTGGCTGAGCGATGTGCGGGCGCGGCACCGAGGGTTGCAATCCCGTTGCCGGTCCCGGTCTGGTATGGGCGCGACACTGAGGGTTGCGATCCGTTGCCGGTCACGAAAAAAGACAAAAAGGAAAAAAAACAAAAAAGAATTGATCTTGGTGAATGGCCATTGTTTTAAAGCCTTTGGAACGTTAGTATAGTCTGAGAAAATTTCCAGAACTGTAGTGGAGGTAAGGAGGAAGTATGTTAATGGTTGTCAATGGACTGATTACATCAAGATCCCCTTTGGGATGTTTTCAAATATTTAAACTATTAGGCCTCACAGAGATTCTGATTCAACAGTTTTGAAGTGGGATCCAAGAATCTGTATTTCCAAAAAACTTCCTGGATCATTTTGATTTTATGACTAGGTTAAAAAACCACTGGTCTTCAGGGAGCTCTTTTTTTCTTAGCTTCTTTGTTAAAAGCAGGATTGTTTTCTGTTTCCGGTGGTGGCTTTGGTTATACTACTTGGTTAACTGAATATGAAGTAACATTTCAGAATATACAGTATATGTATTTGCTTGTTTTGTTCCATTTTATAGAGTCTGCACTTAATCTTCCATATCATATGCCTGAGAATAAAACCATTCATGATTTCTTCAAACGTAAACCCCGGCCCACTTGCCAGGGAAATGCCATGGCGCTACTGAAGTAAGAACCCTTTCCTTGTGATTATAATTTTTGTGAATATTTTCTTTGGTAGCAAATATGTGATGTACCTCAGTCCCTTAAAACTGATTTAACTGGGCCGGCCCGGTGGCGCACTGCTACAGTGCACCGCTTGGGAGTGCGGCGGCGCTCCCGCCGAGGGTTCGGATCCCACATACAGACCGGCCGCTCACTGGCTGAGCGAGGTGCGGGCGCAACACCGAGGGTTGCGATCCCGTTGCCGGTCCCGGTCCGGTACGGGCACGACACTGAGGGTTGCGATCCGTTGCCGGTCACGAAAAAAAGACCAAAAAAAAAAAACAAAAAACTGATTTAACTGATTCATTGTGTGCTAAGGGATGAGAATGTTTCACATTTAGCATAATTGTCAACTCCAGTTCATTTTCCCTTCTCTAGGTCATCTAAGTATCAGTCAAGCCATCACAAAGAAATCATAGACCCTGCAAAAATGAATAGTGACCACCATAGCAAAGGTTCTGAGAAGACAACAGGTGCAGAATATGAAAAGGAAATTAATGCACTCCCTGTTGTTTCAAAGGAATCCCACATCACTACTGTATCAGATGAGTCTTGTGGTAAGGATTTGGTGAGAAGTGAAGAGCTAGAAATTCAGGAGAAACAGAAGCAGAGTGATGTTAGACCTTCACCTGGGGACAGCTCAGTGTCACAACAGGAATCCGGCTTCATCAGGAACAAGGACAGTGAGGAGAATCAGGCTGGAGGGCTTGTAGCATTTGATCCTCATGCCCTGAAGGGAGAAGAAGGCCTGAAAAAAACAGGAGAAACAGGTGAGAAACTGGAAGAGCTCGGGCAGCCAACTAAATCAGCAGCAGCTGTGCCACCTGAAAAAGTGAGAAGGTTCACTCTGGATAGACTTAAGCAACTGGGAGTAGATGTTTCCATTAAACCTCGGCTGGGTGCTGATGAAGATTCCTTTGTGATACTTGATGAACTTGAAACCAACAGAGGTAATTCTTTAAATTGTGGGGAGCCTTCCTGGAATGATTTATCCTGGCAGCTTTTGATTATTTGTCAGTGTAGAGGACAGGAAACACAGGAGAAACCAATAACCACACATGATCTTATTCTACAGATATACCAGATATGGGCAGAATCCCATTTAGATAAATTGGGCAGGGTATCATAATGATCTGTTTAAAATGGAAGCCTATTAATAGTTAATATACAAAAAAGGTACATTGCTGTTGTGTTATGATATTTAGGAATTTATTCCTGCCTTCCCATCCTGAAATTCTAAGTTTGTCCATGATTCTGTGTCAAATTTTAAGACATTCATAAAAACGTTCAGTTTTTTACAGCTAAAGAGGAACATTTTGGTTCACTTAAATTGTCTACAAAACTGAATTTTTTTTTTCTCCCCACTTGTTCAACAAATATTAAAGTATCTACTACATGCAAGATGCTATAAGGCATACCAAGATGAACCTGACGTTTGTCCTATACTTAAGATTCATACACTCTAGTAGGGGAGATAAGTATACAAACAACAGTAAGGCAAATGAGAAAGTGGTGACATCTTTAATAATGAACATATGTCATTGATAATTGGAAAAAATTAAATAATATGAAGTAAAGGGAAAAGTCTTCTTTTCTGAAAGGAACATTTAGAATAAAATGCTATGGGAGTTCAGAGGAGGGATAAGTTTCTTCCAGTGGGTGGTTAAGGGAAGACTTGAAGAGTAGCTGGATATAATTATTTGTTCATTGCCTTTCCTTTACACTGTTATCCTCCTGTCTTGTTCCCTACTCTATTTCTAGTGCTTCCTCAGTGGATGATACATTGTAGGCATTTGTATTTATTGAGTGAATGAACGATCCTTTAACATTGAACTCAAGTATTATCACACTGAGTACATTTCCTGACTCTTAGGGAGAGCTGGGTACTTCCTCTGTGTTGAGGCAGTATGCATGGTGGTGAACAGCTTAGACTGTCACGAGACCAGGGTGTGAAACTGAATTATACTGCTAATTGTTTAACCTTGGGTATGCTATTTGACCTCTACAAGCCATCTTTTTTTTAAAAATGAAATAAGCACTATATGGCTCAGGGGCTATAGTGAAGATTTGTTAAAGTAATGCATACAAATGGATAGCATAAAGAAGCATTCAACAGTTGCTGCTTCTACTGTTATATATAGAATAAGGTTTCCATGAGAAAATGCATGTAGATTTAAACTTTGTAGTGTCAGAAATATATTATTCTTGTTCCTCGCAATAGCATAGGGAATAATCTCTGCCTCTAATTCCTCTTTCTGGACTAAGCAATGGGAATGAGAACAGTTGTAGATCCAAGCTATTGGTAGAGACTTGAGTTGGGCAGAAACTTTTCACTTAGAGAGGAGACAAGAAGTGCTGGGAAAAGACTGATCTGACGGAGGGAAAGGAGCTAGAACACGGATTTTAGGAAGAGAAGGGTGATGGTTGAGTCATGTAATAAAGGACAAAGAAAGTGGTGCTTCAGTGGGTTGGGGGATGAAGAGCTTTGAGGTTTTAGCTTTCTCCAGTTATGAGTGAAGACATTCCTGCCTCACTATTATTTTAGGACCCAGGTAATCTTTTTACCCAACCATTTTTAAAATTCTGTTGGCACCAATAGAGATCTGCCTATTTCTGTTTCCTTTCCACTGCCACCACCTGTTGCTTCTGACTTTACTGAACTGCTGCAAAATAGGAGGGGGACTTCTTTCCCTACTCTTTTGTTTGTAATATAAACATACTATCCTTTGGAATTGGGTTTTTGCTGCCAATCGTGTTAGGGACTCAGGATAAAAAAAATTCTTCCAATTTTTTTTTTCCATTAAGACCCTTTAGGGAAAGAAAAAACACATCTAGATGCTAATCGCAAAACTACCAAAGTATGATTTGAGCGCATTTTAGAAAATTAACCAAACTTGGAGTATCTTAGACATTTTATCATGGAAGAGGAGAAGGCCACATGAAAATATCAAGTGTCCCTCAACCCCAAAGGAGTTTTTCTCCTTTTCCTTTCCTTTCTCTTTGTAACTGCCAGCTCTCTCACGACAGATCCTAGTATGGTATGAAGTATTGAGATGGTGTCAGGTAGCAGCTGACTGAGGGAGAAAGGAGAAGGAAATTCTCAGCTGTAGCGGTAGGGAAGGGGGGAAAGATTCTATTGCCACTGGACTGCTGAACTTAACTATTACCAGTATGTATATATTCCCATTTGTATACAGGTTGGGTGTGTGGTACAAGGACTACCTGTAAGTGGGATTTCCTTTCTTTTTGTACCAATTGTACTAGTATAGCAGTTTCACCAAAAACTTCTTCTAGTCCTGCTGCATCATTGAGTTACATCATTGACTGGATTGATCGTTATATTCTTTTTCCTTTTTTTTAATTGACCCTGCCTATGTTTAGTAAGATTGCCAATAGAGAAATGTTCAAAATAGGGAATTAAGAAAAGGAGAATAAAACCATGAAAAATTAAGCTGTTTATTAGCTGAGAATTATGGAATTTTTTTCTACCAGTTTAATACTTTTTTAAAGAATTGCACATATTTAGAAATTTCAGTTGTAAATTTCTATCTTAAAAGTCTGACTTTTGAAACATATTGGGGAAGAACAGTTACAGCAGTCCATTAGTTTGGTTTAAATTGTATGAATTTGACACAGGATTTAGTAACAAAGGGGCTTTTGGTTTCTCTTGGTGTGTGTATTTTTTTCCTCAACATTGTTGAGCTAAAAAACTTAGCTTATAATTCTTAACTGGAATGTTAAAGGAAAGAGTTCGAGCATTGCAAACTGACAAACTGGTTGGCATTTGGGTTTAGAACTGGAAGCCTTGAAGCAACGTTTCTGGAAGCATGCTAACCCAGGAGCTAAACCCAGGGCTGGTCAGAAGGTGAATGTGAACATCATAGTGAAAGACGTTGGCACTGATGGAAAGGAAGAGCTAAAGCCCGAAGTGGTGCCTGTGACTTTGGCAGCTGAGAAGCTGGATGGAACAAGCTACGCAAAACCAGGTATTTGATTCCACAGTTTTTTGTTGTTGGTAGTGGTGGGTTTTTTGTTTTTTATTTTTGGTGGCTGGCCCATACAGGGATCTGAACCCTTGACTTTGGTGTTATAATACCATGCTCTAACCAGCTTAGCTAACTGGCCAGCCCTTTTTTTGCTTTTCACTTTGTACTCTGGCAGGTCTTCATGACTATCAAAGATCTTACAGTAAAAAATTATAGCATCTTTTTCTTTGGAGACTTTGGAGATTGGACAGCAGTACCTCTGACATGATTCACATATAGCACACCTAGAGATGGGGGGTTGCGAGATGGCTTTATTTCTTAAAATAACGTTTGTCTTGTAAAAAACAATTAGTGTTCATTATAGAAAATACATAGAAAGGGTAAGCAAAAAACTTAATCCTCCTCTATCAGAGATAAATTCTATAAACCTATTAGTCTGTCCTTTTAAACTCTCTTTGCATGTATGAGTATGTATATTTTTTTAAAAACCCAATAATGCATTCTATTTTGTAATCTGCTTTTTTATTTTAACAATGTATTAGGGACAGGTCTGCTGTTCCTACACCCACCTTGAGAATACAGGTAATATATCACACGGAAAAAAAATTAAAACACCGAAAAAAAGTATCAAATGAAAATTTAGTCTTCCCAAAGGTAATTGTTAACCATTTTTTGTGTGTCCTTTTAGGGAAATTTTTATGCATATACCATTTTGTGTGTATGTGTGTGACACTGAACATTTACTGTCTGCCAGGGACTGCTCTAGGTACTTTACATGCTTTATCTCATTTAATCCACACAACCCCATGAGGTAAATAACATTAGTATCCTTATTTTATATACAAGGAAACTGACGTGCAGAGCAGTTAAACCACTTGCTTGAGTTTACACAGCTAGTAAGTGGTAGTACCAGCAGCCTAATCCAGACCACCTAACTCAAGAACTTGGATACTTATATTGCTTTTAAGGCTTTCTTTCAATGGCTACATGATTTTCCATTGAATGAATACAGCATGATTTAACTATACTCCTACTGATGGACATTTTGTTCCAGTTTTTGGCTATTGCATACGATGTTGCAACCTAGTACCAGATGTATATTGGTATATCTGAATACAAAATTCCTTTCAGTGGAATTATTGAGGCAAATTTTGAATATATCATCCAGTTGTCCTTCAAAACAGTTGCACTAATTTACACTCTGAATCACAGTGTTTCAGAGTTCTTGTTTTCTCTTGTTAATAATGGATATTATCGGGCTGGCCCGTGGCTCACTCGGGAGAGTGCGGTGCTGATAACACCAAGGCCCCGGGTTCGGATCCCATATAGGGATGGCCGGTTCGCTCACTGGGTGAGCGTGGTGCTGACAACACCAAGTCAAGGGTTAAGATCCCCTTACCGGTCATCTTTTAAAAAAAAAAATAATAATAATGGATATTATCAAACCTTCCAATTTTTGCCAAACTAATATGTCAAAAATGGTATCTTGTTATTCTGATTTGTATGTCTCTAATTATAAGTGAGGTTAAGGCTGGCTGGTTAGCTTACTTGGTTAGAGCGTGGTGCTGATAATACCAAAGTCAAGAGTTCAAATCCCTGTACCAGGCAGCCACCCCCGCAAAAAAAATGGAAATGAGGTTAAGCATTATGTTTAATATTTTTTTAATATAGTATGTTTATTTTTCTGTGTACAGCTACCAGTTTATATTTTTTTTGCCCATTTTATTCTTGAATTATTTCTTTTTTTCTTTAATATAGGTAAATTTATCAATGTTTTTCTTCATGGCTTCTGAGCCAGACTTTTGAGGCCCCACTCCGCCCCCACTTTTTTCTTCCCCTTTTAAACAATTATTTTATAATTCCTAAGGATATATTATCCCAGGGTATAGAAGTTTTCTATTACACTTCAATTCATTATAATCTCCATGTGTTAAAATAACAAAAACCTAGAGTACTAAGGGCTCTGATTTTCCTTTAGGGATGTGACTAGAACACTTTAGGAGTTGTTTAAAATGCGTACTTACTTATTATATTATATATTCAGCCATTTTGCCTAAAGAATTTTTACATATTTCTGTTCAGGTGAAAAGCTTCAGGTGCTAAAAGCTAAACTGCAAGAGGCAATGAAACTCCGAAGATTTGAGGAGCGCCAAAAGCGCCAAGCACTATTTAAATTAGATAATGAGGATGGGTTTGAGGAAGAGGAGGAGGAGGAGGAAGAAATGACGGATGAGTCTGAGGAAGATGGGGAAAAGGAGGTAGAGAAAGAAGAGGAAGAGGAGGAAGAATTAGAGGAAGAGGAGGAGAAAGAAGAAGAAGAAGAAGGCAATCAAGAGGTTTCTGGCAATTATGTATTTTTGTTACTTGGTTGTGATGAATAAGAAAGAGAAAACCAGATTTAAATATGGGTATAATAAGCAAGTTCAGTTGAGATGTTAGGGGCATGGATGAAGATAGTTATCTCATGTGTGCCTAAATCTTAGGGCATTCAATTCTGTAAGCACCATTGAACACACCTACAGTTCACAGAGCCATAGCCTTGGCTTCTACCTGTTAGTTTAAAATGTTTACTATAACGCTAATATTGAAAATGGCTTCATATTAATAGGGACTTTTATCTTTGTTGTTTATTTAGATTTCTCTATTCAGATTAGAAAGTAATCTTAACTTTGCCCAGGTTGAAGTCTGGAATAAATTCTCAGCAGGCAGAGGCCTTCCTGAGTAAATTTCATTCTTTATTGAGGAGGGTATTGGTAGAAAGGCCTCTTGCCCTTGTTCCATAGTATTGTTTTCTCCCCAGGAAAGCCAAGTGATAATGTGATTATTCGGTACTGAAAAGTTTTCTTGTGTGCTGGGGTTACTTGAAATAGTTGGTTCACATTTAAACCTGGTTAAAGGAAAAAGAAAGCAGTGGCTGAGCTGGGCAGCATATCACATATCTGGTTTGAGGCCAATAGTCATCCTGCAATCTTAGACTAGTTGTTTAACCTATTATTGCCTCAAAATGATAATACAGTCTTCCTTCATAATCTTGTTGCAACTTGGGGAGGGTAAAAGGTACAATAAAATAAATATACAGGGCAAGCCCCGTGGCTCACTTGGGAGAGTGCGGCACTGGTAGCGCCGAGGCCGCAGGTTCGGATCCTATATAGGGATGGCTGTTGCGCTCACTGGCTGAGCATGGTGCAGACCACACCATGCCAAGGGTTGCGATCCCCGACCGGCGAAGGAAGGAAGGAAGGAAGGAAGGAAGGAAGGAAGGAAGGAAGGAAGGAAGGAAGAAGGGTTAGGGAAAATTATGTTGATAATGGTCAGATTGAGCTTTTTTCAAGTTTACTATTTCAGATTTAAGATATGACCTGTAAACCAAGCATCCATATTTCAGGTTAACAACAGTGTATTTGCTTTTACATTTTTTTGACTTGTATTATTTTCATTTTTGGTGGTGTGATTGTTAAAGATTGCAGAATTCTTTCTTAGTAGTGAAGAAATAGAAACCAAAGATGAGAAAGAAACGGATAAAGAAAATAATGATGGCAGTAGTGAAATTGGCAAGTCAGTTGGCTTTCTCTCTGTTCCCAAGCCTCTCTCATCAGATTCTACCTTACTTCTATTTAAGGACAACTCTTCTAAGATGGGGTAAGTAATTCTCTCAAAGGAAATATAAAATTCCCTTGGATTTGCTCTTCTAGTAAAAAATAGGAACAGATACTCAATTTACCTTCTTATTTTGTAGTTACTTTCCTACTGAAGAAAAATTAGAAACAGATGAAAACCCAGGCAAACAGCCTAGCAAACTGGGTGAGTAGTGACTCCAGCTTTGATATTTAATGACTAAAACTCTGTAAGTTTCCATTTTTTTAATTTAGTGACTTTTCCCATTCTTACATGTGGCAATGAAAGGGATTTATGAATTAGAATATTTTTCTTGTTCATTTTTTGAATCTTGCATGTATTTATAGTGGACTGTGGGCATATAGTAGGTAGGTCCCTAGTGAGTGTGTGTTGATTGAGTGAACCATGAAATATTTCTATATGTAGATCAAAGGAAGAGGTATAATTGATTGAATAATGAAGAAAGTGATCTTAGGCATTCTGCAGGGCGACAGAAAGAAGAGAATGCTCAGGTGTCACTTAGCCCAGAGTAATAAACCCTAATTATACAATGCTATCTTAGTATTGTAGTTTACCTTTAACTTAATGTTTTGGAACATATAACTTGAGGGATTTGCCTTGAATTTTTACCTAATAGTTTCATCTTCAGCTCTTTTTTCTAAACAAATCCACCTTATTTCTGTAATCATATACCTAAAAGGCATTTCTCTTTCTTTAGATGAAGATGATTCATGTTCATTGCTAACAAAGGAGAGCAGCCACAATAGCAGCTTTGAGCTGATTGGCTCCACAATTCCATCCTATCAGCCTTGCAACAGACAAACAGGACGTGGGACCAGTTTTTTCCCTACAGCAGGAGGGTTCAGATCTCCTTCCCCTGGGCTATTTCGAGCTAGTTTGGTCAGCTCAGCTTCTAAGGTAAGGTGGTGATGGTTTTTCTTATCTACTCCTCCCTTTACTTCCCACATTGCTAAATAAAGTGTGTCCCAGTCAACCAACTCCCACCACATCGATACTGAGCTTATGTGTGTTCAGCTTAAAAAATCCACCCCCTTTGTGTATTAAAAACAAGCTTCAAGCTTCAAGAAAGTCCTTAATTTCTTGGAGATATTTTTCTTTATGTTTCTCTTGGCTGTGCATTGTCCTCCTCAACTGTAATTGCCTCAGAGTCCATTAAATGTTGCAAATAGCAACTTATGTTGTCGGGACAGTGAATGACAATTGTAAAATGTTTTGTTATTGTTTGTTTTTGTGTTGATGCCAGAGTTCAGGGAAGCTGTCTGAGCCTTCACTTCCCATAGAGGATTCCCAGGATTTGTATAATGACTCCCCAGAGCCTAAGACACTCTTCCTGGGAGCAGAAGACTTCCAGTTCTGTTTAGAAGATGACACTCAGAGCCAACTGTTGGATGCAGATGGGTAGGTAGTTTTGTGTTTCTGTGGGTGGGAATGGTGCTGGGTACTGCTTAATTTTGTTAAAAATAAAATGAGCTTCTGTCCCTCCATCTGTGCTTTCTGTTCTGAGAAAGAGAAGGTATACAGACCATTAGTGTCACTTTCTACAAGTTTGAACAAAGTCTCTCCAGAAAATAACATATAAATAGCTCTTGCTGATATACTGATCATTTGATCTCTGTCTTATTTGAAATGCATAGATCTTGTATTATAAGAGCATCAAATTTTCCTGAATCCATCCTACTATGTTTTGATTGTTGGATAAGATTGAGAATTCACAGACTGGTGGCACATTACGGAACATAACACCAAGCCCTACTCTAGCATCACCTGAAGCCAAAAATTATCTTTTACACTTTACCTTTTGAATAGCATTTTATTCTTTCACAAAACTTACCCCTTCCTCTTTAGATTAGAATGAGGCTAAAGTTTGAATTTTTTGTATCATGGTTTGAGATTCAGCTTCTAACTTTGGTGTTAGAAATGAATTCAGAGGGTTTTTTTTTACATACTACTTTGCTTGTCTCTAGAGAATTTCTTATGCCATTCATTGTGCTCGTAGGTTCTTAAATGTTAGAAACCACAGGAATCAGTACCAAGCTTTGAAGCCTCAATTGCCACTGGCCAGTATGGATGAGAATGCGATGGATGCCAACATGGATGAGCTGTTGGATTTGTGCACTGGAAAGTTTACATCCCAGACTGAAAAACGTCTACCCAGAAAGAATGACAAGAAAGAGAACATGGAGGAACTTCTGGAACTTTGCTCAGGGAAATTCACTTCTCAGGGTAAATATCCAACAGAGAGCATCAGGCTTACCACAGCCAAACATCTTAAGTCACTGTCCTTAAAAAGAAGCCTTTTAACCCTCAGGTGAAAACTTCACAGAAAACAGGGCCGGCCCGGTGGCGCACTGCTACAATGCGCCGCTCGAGAAGCACGGCAGCGCTCCCGCCGAGGGTTCGGATCCCACATACAGACCGGCCGCTCACTGGCTGAGCGAGGTGCGGGCGCAACACCGAGGGTTGCGATCCCGTTGCTGGTCCCGGTCCAGTACGGGCACGACACTGAGGGTTGCGATCCGTTGCCGGTCATGAAAAAAGACAAAAAGAAAAAAAAAAAAAAAAAACTTCACAGAAAACAGGGTTATGATGGGATCTTGCACATAGATTGAATTCACTGCTTAGCTCCCTGACGTTTTTCTTAGAGTAGTAAAGTACCAACTTAAGACTGCTTTAGCTTCGACCATATATGTCATTTATGATTAATCTATGTACAAAGCTTACCACAGTGCCTGGTGTATAGTAATTTTCCTATAAATGTTAACTTATTATGTTCATCTGTGGCCCCCTCCCTGGCCCCCCTGGATACACACACCTACTAGAATGTAAGCTGGAACTTTTGTTCACTACTGTATCTCTGGTGCTTGGCACATAGTAAGCACTATACAAGAATTTGTGGAATGAATGGATGGTGAGGTCTTTTTTGGCAAGTTTACATTAGAACTATATTGAGCTGGCATGTCTTTAGATGGCTGGGAAAAGAGGATAATGCTGTCATTCCTTAGTGACAAATTTTTTACTTGTGATATAGATGCCTCCACTCTGGATACATCAGAGTTAAATAAGCAGGAGAAGGAGAACAGCATGGGCGATCCAATGGAAGATGCACTTGCTCTTTGCTCAGGTTCTTTCCCAACAGACAGGTAAGTCTCAGAGGTTGGTGGGAGCTCGGGAAGGCTTGGTCTTTTGATAAAATCCTGGGATCAGATTCTCTGGGCTTAGCAATAAGTGATCATTTTAGGGGCTTCATATCTTGTCTGGGAGTCTTGCAGTGGATTTGAGTCTCATTTGCATAGTAAGGAAATTATAATACTATGGTGGAGAACAGGGTTAAAAAAAAAGGTAAGAATAAGCATATGAAAGATACTTAACCTCACTAATGATTAGGGAAATGCAAATCAAACCACGATGACATACTGCCTCACACTCATTGGGATGACTGCTGTCAAAAAAACAAAATAACAAATGTTGTTGAGGATGTGGAGAAATTGGAACACTCATATACTGTTGGAGAGAATGTAAAATGGTACAGCTACTATGGAAAATAGTATGACAATTCCTCAAAAATTAAAAATACACTTACCATATGATCCAGCAATTCCACTTCTTGGTATATACCCAAAAGAAATGAAAGCAGGGATCCAAACAGATATTTGTACACCCATGTTCAAAGCAGCATTATTCACAGTAGCCAAAATGTGGAAGCAACCCAAGTGTCCCTTGACAAATAAATGGATAAATGAAATGTAGTAAGTACATGCAGTGGAATACTCAGCTTTAAAAAGGAAAGAAATTCTGACATATTATAATGTGGATGAACCTTAAGGACATTATGCTAAGAGAAATACAGGCCAGTCACAAAAAGACAAATACTGTATGAGTCTACTGATATGAGGTATTTAGAGTAGTCAAATTCATAGACAGAAAGTAGAATGGTGGTTGCCGGGGGCTGTGGGGGAAGGAGGAATGGAGAATTGTTTAATGGACATAGAGTTTCAGTTTTTCAAGATGTACAAGCAATCTCCAGAATTCTTTTCCACAATGTGAATGTGCTTAACACTACTGAACTATACACTTTAAAATGGTTAGAATGGCAAATTCTGTTATTTATATTTTACTGCAATTAAAAAAAAACTTTTTAGGGCCGGCCCGGTGGTGCACTGGAGGGTGCGCCGCTTGAGAACGCGGCAGTGCTCCCGCCATGGGTTCGGATCCCATGTGGAGACCAGATCCCATGTGGAGACCGGTTCCCGCTCACTGGCTGAGCGTGGTGCGGGCGCAACACCGAGGGTTGTGATCCCGTTGCCAGTCCCCGGTACGGGCGCGACACCGAGGGTTGCGATCCCATTACCGGTCAGTAAAAAAGACAAAAAGAAAAAAAAAACCTTTTTATTTATATTTATTTATTTATTTATTTTATTATTTTTTTTTTTTCCTTTTTTTGTCTCTTTTTTTTGTTTTCGTGTCCGGCAACGGATCGCAACCCTCAGTGTC
>NW_007726217.1:824292-842995 GCF_000696425.1 Galeopterus variegatus | reverse complement strand
CGCAACCCTCGGTGTCGGCGCCCGTACCGGGGACTGGCAACGGGATCACAACCCTCGGTGTTGCGCCCGCACCACGCTCAGCCAGTGAGCGGGAACCGGTCTGTATATGGGATCCGAACCCTCAGCGGGAGCGCCGCCGCGCTCCCAAGCGGCGCACTGTAGCAGTGCGGCGCACTGTAGCAGTGCGCCACCGGGCCGGCCCTATTTATTTATTTTTTAAAAAAGATGACCGGTAAGGGGATCCTAACCCTTGACTTGGTGTTGTCAGCACCACGCTCAGCCAATGAGCGAACCAGCCATCCCTATATGGGATCCGAACCCGGGGCCTTGGTGTTATCAGCACCGCACTCTCCCGAGCAAGCCATGGGCCGGCCCTTAAAAAAACTTTTTAAAAGGCAAGATATTGGGCCGGCCCGTGGCTCACTCGGTAGAGTGCGGTGCTGAAAAGGCAAGATACTTTGTTTCCTTTTCCTTGAAGAGGTTATTAGTGGTAATAAAATATTTTAAATTCTCACTTTGGCTGACTTATGACTTATTTATTGATTAGTTGATTTGCATTTTAGGGAAGAAGAAAGTGAAGAGGAGGAATTTGGAGACTTTCAGCTTGTCCCAAACGATAAGGAGTTTGATGGTGATGAGGTGAGTATGAAAGGAACAAAGTAATCATAACTAAACTGTGTGTATTGCTGCCCTCAGGTATTTTTTCTTGTCTGAGTTCTTGAGAGTCTTAAAAGATAATAATAATAAATTGTTTATTATGCATTTATTTATTGGTGTGGTACTATGATTTTGCAGAATGAACATAGTGACTCTGGTAATGAAGATCTGGCACTAGAAGACCATGAAGATGATGATGAAGAAAAACTCCTGAAGCAGTCCGAAAGGTTGAAAAGGCAAATGTAGGTGTTATGTCCATTCCTTCAACTGCTAGAAAGTTCCTCTTAAAGTTGAATTGTAGCTTACCACCTTTTTACCTAAATTTGCTGGCTCTATTTCTGCTTTTTGTGGTTAACACAGATTAAACAAAATCCTTCTCCCATGTGATACGTCCGAAGTATTCAAAGATGGTTATGTTTTTCTTAAGAGATTTCTATACTAACTGTCTGTAATTCCCTCCAGAACTAGTGATGTTTCTAGTAACATTGCTTCTGGTCTCCTCACATCCTGGATATTCTCTTTATCCTCAAGTGTGGTCTGAATACTCCCTTGTACTGGATGCATATTCTTGTAGCATAACCAAAGATCATAAGAGCTGAGTCACAGTCTAGATCTTGAAGAACTAGTGGATAACTAAAATTCCCTGGGTCCTGAGGATCTAATAGATAACTAAAATTTTCTGGGTCTTTTTTCTTATGAATTGATGTCATTTCAGGTTTTCTTCAACCTGGTCTTGGGCAAATGACCCACTTTATTTTTTTAATGTTTTATTGTTCTGATCATGAAAATAAAACATTTAGAATATTTAAAAGAATACAGAAAGATATAAATAAAAAGTTGTGTATGTCCATCATCCTGAATATATGTGAAAGTGTTGATGGTGGTTACTTCCTCTTCATCTTTTTTTTATGCATATATTTTTATATAGTTGAGATTTGTATAATTTTTTTTTTTTTTTTAAAGATGACTGGTAAGGGGATCTCACCCCTTGGCTTGGTGTTGTCAGCACCACACTCAGCCAGTGAGCCAACCGGCCATCCCTACATAGGATTCGAACCCATGGCCTTGGTGTTATCAGCACACCCATGGCCTTGGTGTTATCAGCACCGCACTCTCCCAAGTGAGCCACAGGCCGGCCCTGTATAATTTTTTTTACGTATAATTTTGCATCTTGCTTTTTTCCCATACTTATCCATAAGCATTTTTTTAACACGTATTCCAGCCCATGTGACAACAATCTTTCTCATTCTTTTTTTTTTTTTTTTTTTTTTTTGTCTTTTTCGTGACCAGTAAGGGGATCTCAACCCTTGGTGTGGTGTTGCCCACACCGCGCCCAGCCAGTGAGCGCACCGGCCAGTCCTATATAGGATCCGAACCCGCAGCGGGAGCGTCGCTGCGCTCCCAGCACTGCACTCTCCCGAGTGTGCCACGGAGCCAGCCCCGTATTATCTTTTTTTTTTTTTTTTTTTCCTTTTTTCGTGTCCGGCAACGGATCGGATCGCAACCCTCAGTGTTGCGCCTGTACCGGACCGGGACCAGCAACGGGATCGCAACCCTCGGCGTTGCGCCCACACCTCGCTCAGCCAGTGAGCGGGAACCAGTCTGTATGTGGGATCCGAACCCTTGGCGGGAGCACCGCCACACTCCCAAGCGGCGCACTGTAGCAGTGTGCCACCGGGCCGGCCCCCCGTATTATCTTTTAATTCTATTTTACTATGAACTTTTTGAAGTATTCTTGTATGTGAATGACTTTTGGAACTCATATATAGGACATCATACTGATCCCTATTAGATTTATATTGTTGCTTTTAGCCCATCGTTTCCTTCTGTTAAGATCTGTTTTGGGCTCTAAGTTTTCATCTGTCAAATTAACTGTTTCATACAGCTTTAGGTCATCCATAGATTTTTCTAAGGCAGTGGTTCTTAGACCGTATTTAACTGCAGTGCTCATTGTTCAAATGAGGTCTTATAAAGGATGTCAGCTAAAAGTCGAACTGCTCAAAGACGGTGCATGGGAAGACTGGGAAACTTAGTGACTAGTATCTCCTGAAGGAATTTGCCAGGAACCATAGGATTTAGAAGAACTCAGCTTTAAAAGAATGAAACATAAGTCTTTGATAAAAATCAGCCTTCAAAAAGCCACCAAATTTCTGCCTGTTGTGGCCACAGATAACAGGACTTTGAAACCAAGATGACAGAAGATAAGTTCTCTCAGCAAGCTAAAGTCAGAAAAAATAATGATTAGTGGTTTTGATTACCAGGAGCTCTGAGCCTCAGTGTTCCCTTTAACTTGGGGGTTAAGATTTGATAGGCTGTAAGAAAATCCCAGTCAATTACCTTTCTATACCATACTATCTCTAGTCTGACTCCTAAAGGTGTTGTACTAAAATGCAAAACAAAATAGTCTGAGCCTTCTGGCAGGTATTCCCAAATATGTAGAGGAGATTTAGGAGTTTTCTGGCTTTAGAGTCATCCAGCCTAGGTCGAATCCAGACTCTGCTGCCTCCTAGCTGTGTAAACCTTGGGTAAGTTGTTTAATCTCTCTGAGCCTCAGTTCCCTCAACTGTAAAATGAAAGCAATAATAATACCCACTCTTAAGATAATGTGGTAATGCCTGTAAAGCACGGTTATTGGTACATGGTATGTATTAAGTGATCAACTTTTAAATATTATGAAAAATATTTTAAATATTATAAAAATGTATTATTATAAATTTGAGCATATTATTGTTATTAGAGGTGGCTCTGTGTTCGCTTTTCTTATTGCTTTCATATTCTGTGTGTATATTCATTGTTACATTTTCTTATCTTCAAAATTACTTTCCAGGAGATTGAAGAAATACCTGGAGGATGAGGCAGAGGTGTCAGGGAGTGACGTGGGAAGTGAGGACGAATATGATGGGGAAGAGCTTGATGAATATGAAGAGGATGTAATTGATGAAGTGCTTCCTTCTGATGAGGAACTACAGAGTCAAGTCAAGAAAATACACATGTCAGTATCCCAACAAGCCCTTCTCAGTTATAGGGTCTATCTTAAGGCAGACCCTATAATCAGACAGAACAGTCCTGGTTTTGAACACCTTATTTCTTCTGTTGTAGGAAAACCGTGTTGGATGATGATAAGAGGCAGCTGCGTCTATACCAGGAGAGATACCTTGCTGATGGGGATCTGCACAGCGATGGTCCTGGGCGAATAAGGAAATTCCGGTGGAAAAACATAGGTATCTTGGTTGCTGCCTTTAGAAGCATATGGTTACAGTGTACATATTTGGTTTAAGATGGCAAATGAAAATCAAAACTATAACAGGCTATGTGGAGGACCAGGCTGTAACTATTATTTTCTATGAGAGGGTGGGAAAAGTTTGTCAATATATAGTAAATGATAAGGGTTTATTTTATATCTGTAGAATCACCCTCTCCTGTGGGGATTGCAGAATGCTGCTAGCCTTAACTTTGTTTTAGATGACGCTTCCCAGATGGACTTGTTCCACAGAGACTCTGACGATGATCAAATCGAAGAACAACTTGATGAGACAGAAGCCAGATGGAGGAAGGAGCGAATTGAACGAGAGCAATGGCTTCGGGACCAGGTAGGAAGTCTATAAGAAAATCGCCTACTCTGACCCTAGTTTATGAGGACAAGAGGACCCAGTCATTTATCTTGTCATAATAGTTTCAAAATCTTAGTCAACATATTGCTGTCCGTTTTCATCCCTGAATTTTCTTTTGTGCTTTGAGAAGGTTAACGTGGGCAACTCTCTTTGTATTTGTTCAAAATAAATTCTTTTGTCTAAAGCAGCAAAGGTTGCAAAAAAGAGAACAAATGATATGCCAGGTACCCTAACTTCACAACCCAGGCTATGCTAACTCCACAACTATTTAGAGAAGTTATAGGCTTTTCCATTAATGCTGTATGATTTTTATTTTCAGGCACAGCAAGGGAAAATTATAGCTGAAGAAGAAGAAATTGGGGAAGACAGTCAGTTTATGATGCTAGCCAAGAAAGTGACAGCTAAAGCACTGCAGAAGAGTGGTGAGCTCTTATTGCTCCTCAGGATCTAGCCCCCTGGATTGTTAATGCTGGAGCCTTGGAGGTGACTCTAACCTTCAGGGGCTGTTGCAGCTTAGTAACAAGCTTGTATCTAACACTGTCTTAAAGAGGCCCCACAGAGGTGGGGAGAGACAGTGTACTTGGACTATTGGGCAGTAGAGGTTGTATTTGTGAGTATATGTAGCTGATTTTGCTTTATGATCTCAGGCTCAGAGTAGTGAATTCTACTTTCTCTATTTAGTTGCCCGGGATTACGTACCTAAGTGTTAAAGCTGGGATTTGAACCCAAGTATATTTAACCCCAGAAATGAAGCTCTTAAACACTACTCCACATACTTACCACTCCTATTTTTTCTTAAATTATTACTATTAATGATTAATTGAGAAATTCAACATAGTTGTCTGCCTTCTTGGAGTATTTACTATAGTTTCAAATCACCGTTATAAAATAATGAGTTCCTATGGCTTTAGCTTAGTGGTTTAGTTACAAGTCTTCTTAGCTTGTTTAGATATAAGAGTAATTCTACCCACCTTTGCCCAGAACAGGCCTCTCTGTCTTCTCTTTTCAGCCAATCGCCCTGTGGTTATTCAAGAGTCAAAGTCTTTACTTACAAACCCTTTTGAAGCCATCAGACCGGGAAGTGCTCACCAGGTTGGTTGGGGACCTTGTTAGCCTGACATCATGGTCTGCAGGTTATATCAAGCTAAGAGAATAGTCTCTGTCATTAGGAAGGGAGGTGTCTGCAGAAAATGGAAGTAGATGTCAAAAAACCTTGCTATTTCTTTTCTACAAGGAATACATTCCCTCAGCACCTTGGGGGAGGCAGGGAGTGATTGACTTTCATTCTTTCTCTAGCACTTGGGATTTGATACTAGATGACTCTTCTTTCCCCAGTTGAAGACAGGCTCACTGTTAAACCAGCCCAAAGCTGTGCTTCAGAAACTGGCTGCCCTCTCTGACCTCAATCCCAGCGCTCCCCGAAATTCAAGGAACTTTGTCTTTCACACACTTTCTCCTGTGAAGGCTGAGGTGGCAAAGGAATCATCTAAGCCTCAGGTAGGGAATTTGAGAACGATATAGTGGCTCCCCAAACCAGAATTTATTTATTTATTATAATTAAAAAACAAATTCTGGTTTAACAGTTTATGCTGCAGTGTTAACATCCCACACTGCCTAATAAGGCATAAGGGACTTGTTACCCCAGTAGGTAAGCAGCTTTTGAACTTATCTGGAAAGCTTGTATTTCTTTATTTTTCTGTTGTTAATGGTCCATGATTTAACTATGAGTTATTTAAGAGCTGATTAAAGGTAAGTACTTGTATGAGGGTCTTAAACTGGCCCTGACTCCCTCTCTGCTCTCTAGGTGAAGAGAAGGGGTCCATCTTTAATGACATCCCCTTTACCTAAGCACCTCAAAACAGATGATAGCACTTCAGGATTGAAGCAAAGCATCTTCAGATACTTGGAAAGTTAACACCATCAAGGGTGCCAGCATCTATGCTGTGACTGCTTTGAGAAGTTCCTGGCATTGAAGGTTGGAATAGATGCTCACACTGGTGATCCCACCTTCCTTTATAATCAGTGCATTAAGACTGTGGACAGTGATTCCAGTGTTTTCTACTACGCACCCTAGACATCTCTTTCTTTTTCTAGTATTTTTTCTTGGGTTGGCCACTACTTAATTCTACAGTGTTTACAACATCGACTCAAGGAATACTTGGGTGAAGTCTCACTTCCTCTATTAAACATTTGACATTTAATCCTAGCAGCTTCCTGGGTTAATACCTCTTTGTAATAGGGGTGGTTGGAAGAGGTGGAAAAAGTGTGGCATTACAAGAAATCACAGAAAGCAGTGAAAGTCAGCACCAGAATAACTCCTTCATACTGGTAAGATCTGTACCATGGTGACCAGGACTCAACGCAAGACTTCTTAGAGGACCAAGAAAACAACAGATGGGCTGTTATATTAATCTTGCCCCTTCCATTTTCCTGTATACTTCTTCCCAAGGCAGCCTCAAATTTCAAATTAACCTTTGCTGCCTTTATGATAGGGACTTAAACTGGTACCCAAGTCAGAAAGACCTTGACCCTAATTTTCTGGATTATGGGGATGAAGACAGAGGGTTATATCCAGAGCTGTCCACATTAGATATTCTAGGGGACAGAGAAATCTTTCCTAGGACTAAATTCTCAGTTTGAAACACTATTGCTCAAGGACCTCCCTTCAGTCTGACAAGAAATATAACCATTATTTATTACAATCTCCTGGGTTGAGTACATACCCTGATGTTTTAGTATTTCATTACTAATTTCAAGAGAAGACCACCATGGAGTTTAATAAAAATATTGTTGAAGAGAATTGCCATCACTCTGTTTTCCTTGAACTACTGTGAGGCTCTCAGAATTTTAGATAGGTTTTTTTTCCCCCTTAACTGAGCATCATTGCTGCTTTGGAAAAACATTTCAAGTGAATACTGTGGTTTCAGTGTCAGGAGCTGGACTGGGATGTTGGAGGAGATTGTGCCCGTTTTTTGGGGGGAGATGGGAAAAACCAATTTAATTGATGAAATTAGGGTGTAGGTTTTCTATAGTTTTTTCTAATACTCAAGATGCTGACTTTGACAGAACTCATATTTGTATATTTGTAATCTTGTAATGAGGAAAATGTATATAAAGATGTTTTAATATGTATGTAGTTTTTCAATAAATCTCAATACCTTGAAGGCAGGATTTGCTATCCAGCTCATTCGTAGGTCAATGCCTGTCTAGTGTTGAGGAGCATTTCATTTTCAGCATATCTTCCTCCCCGGGAAGCACTCTGGGTCTAGAGTGGGACTACTGCAGTTGTCCCGTCAGTGGCTTCTCAGCCCCAGTGAACTGATCAAATTAACTTACCAGGTGGTTTGGGTTTGATGCAGGTGAGGAGGAGAGTTTACCTAAATAGTGCCTGTTGTTACAGCTCTTTGACTGGCTGACTTTGCATGTACTTCATTATAGTGTACCTGGGTCCAAGGTGAGGGTTATGGCCTCTCTTTGAGGTCTCTAAACAGTGCCCAAGGCTATGCAGCCCTTGCTGGGCAAATGAGAAATAATTGAGAAGGAGGCCTGGATATTTCTCTCTTCTTATTTCCCCACATGCCTTTTTTGGGGGAGAGATGGAGAAGTGAATTGGAATTGATCACTGAGGATTATAAAATCAATGCCTAAGAAATTTGGGGAGCAAATGGTTTCCATCTGAGGCTCCAGGGAGAAAGCACTCTGGAGAAAGAAATAGTTGAGTCTTAAACTCTGGGTCATTATTCCTCATGCCATTATAGCTGCCATATGGCAAGCTAAGCTTTGACCTTGGTAAAAGGATTGAAAGGGAGAATTTCGGGGCCGGCCCGTAGCTCACTCTGGAGAGTGTAGTGCTGATAACATCAAGGCCACAGGTTCGGATCCCATATAGGGATGGCCGGTTAGCTCACTGGTTGAGCATGGTACTGACACCAAGTCAAGGGTTAAGATCCCCTTACCGGTCATCTTTAAAAAAAAGAAAAAA
This sequence comes from Galeopterus variegatus, assembly GCF_000696425.1. Lineage (NCBI taxonomy): Eukaryota > Metazoa > Chordata > Mammalia > Dermoptera > Cynocephalidae > Galeopterus > Galeopterus variegatus. Next base: position 834,745 of record NW_007726217.1, on the reverse strand, counting down.
AGAGAATTTCAACCTGATCTGCATGCCCTTTGCCCTAAACACATTCAGCTATCAGCATCAGCTATGTTTTAATGAAATTGGAGCCCTAGGGCCTGACTAGGGCTCCTAGTAGGACTCAGCTCTGCTAGTTTGGAAATTACATATTTGGAGGCATGAGAGCCCAAGTCTGTGAGATAGAGTGTGCTCAGTGTTAGTCCTTTTGGTTCCTTCTTGTTCCAGACACTGAGAAGGAACACATGGTATTGACGTCATTTAAACAGGTCTTTAGTCTCATATCATCAATTCAGTCCATAGTTACACAAGCCACACTAGGGTCTCTTCCATAACGCACTTAAGGTTATATTCACTAAAGCTCTAGAAGTAAGGGTACGCGGATTTCTGTGGGATCTTTCTTTTCCTCAACTGTTTCTCTACAAACTTCTCCCCATTAGAAATTAGAATTTGTAGGGGCCAGCCCGTGGCTCACTTGGGAGACCGTGGTGCTGACAACACCAAGTCAGGGGTTAAGACCTTACTGGTCATCTTTAAAAAAAGAAAGAAAGAAATTAGAATTTCTAATGGTCAGACTGGAAGACGTTTTAGTAGGCATTTTTGGTTTGTATCTCCTGGAGATATATCTAGTGAGTCTTGGGGCTTCCTGTACTGGGACTTATGCACCTAAGGATAGGGGAGAATATTTCTGGTGTGATATTGTCATGTTACTATCTGATTATATTGTCCTTGAGAATGCATTGTATCTTCTACCTTTAAATCCTACCCATGGTCTGGCACACAGCCTAGAATGTAGTGGTGCTAGTAAAGTTTGAATAAATAATACCACACCTTTCAGAGCTTCTTTTTATCTATAAAATAAGGACACTAATTCATGCCTGTCTTAGAGTTGCTGTGAGGCTTAAGTTCAAAAATGTATAGGGCCGGCCCGGTGGCGCACTGGATAGTGCGCCGCTTGGGAAGCGCGGCGGCGCTCCCGTCCGAGGGTTCGGATCCCATATACAGACCGGTTCCCGCTCACTGGCTGAGCGAGGCGCGGGAGCAACACCGAGGCTTGCGATCCCGTTGCCGGTCCCCGGTCCGGTACGGGGGCAACACTGAGGGTTGCGATCCGTTGCCGGACACGGAAAAAAGACCAAAAAAAAAAAATATATGTGAATGCCTTATGTCTAGTGCTACTCTACAAGTATAAGAAATTGCCAATATCACAATCGCATCATATTGTGTGGACCACTCCTTAAAAGCCCATCGTCTCACAAACATCCCAAACTGAACATCTTTAAAAATGTGATCTTCCTTCCCTAGAAATCTGTTCCTCCTGTGTTTCCCATTTTAGTAAAAGGTATCTCCACACACCCAGTCACTCAGGCTAGAAAGCTGAAGGGCATTCTTAAAAACTCCTTCCTCACTCCCATTATCATACAATCTCCAATTCCTGTTATTTCTACTTCCAGATTGCATCTTGAATCAGCTCACTTCTTCCAGCTCTCTAGTCAATTCCCTGCTCCAAGATTCCATAGTTTCTTTCCAGGTTACTGCAGTAGCCTCCTGATCTCCCCACTTCTGTTTTTGCTTCTCTTCCATCCTGTGCACTGCAGCCAGAGGGTGAGCTTTGTATAAACATAATTTGTAGTATGCCACTCCCCTACTTAAAAACTTTCAGCTATATGAGACCTTGAGTCCTTGCTCTCTGCAACTTACAAGTGGCATGAACTTTTTTCCTTAGCTGGAAAATGAAGATTGTGTGAAATGACTTGGTTTAGTGCACAGGGTTATGGTTAAGATCAAAGGTACAAGTTACTGTGAAGTGATTGTGCATATTTAAGAATCTGCACTAATGCAGGCTAACTCACTGCTGAGGAAGGGGTGGAGCCGATGCTTCATTCTCTGGCTTAGTGGGAAGGAGAGGCCAAGCCTCAGCAAAGCTCTACAGTGCACCAGCACATGGGCCTAATCCAGCATTAAGCAGTGGCTAGCTTTGTGCTGGGACTTGTGACAGTGGGAGGAATGGAGGCCTACGTGTGTGCTTGGACTCTTGTACTGAAATGGAAAAACAGGCATGGCTTGTGTAAGGCTGGTGTCACCCCAGACTTTACCTTTTGAGACCCCGATGCCAGAGATCTGTCTTTAGTAGTTGTATTATTTTGGTCTGTGCTATCATGTCCTTCCCATTCCCTCTTTCTGTCTTCTCTCACCTTAAAGGTTTTCATTTTCAGTTTATTGATTTAGTTCTTCCCTGTGGTGGGATACATAATGGTAAAAGGGGGTTTGAACTAGCTACAGCCTAAGGCTATGGGGCTGGATGCCTGGGTTCTTCCCTTCATTTTAGAGGGAATCACAGTCTATGGTATTCTTGGTGGCTGGTGGACTGGAGGTGAGGGTGAAGAGGCAGCTCCCAGCTCCAGGCTGGAGGATCACTGGGCCCCATCCAATGAGTAGAAAGTGCTGGGGTAGGGTTGGGAGTGAGTCGCAGTTTGGGTTTCTCAGCCCCCATCTCTCTTTTTCTCAGAGGCCAAGGGAAGGAAAAAAACTGACTGCCCACCCCTCTCTTTGTTTGTCTTGTCTAATTTAACTTACGTTATTTATCAAAAAGACAGGTTATTTGGAAAACCAGATGGACCCAGGCAAAAATCATCTGGATTTTCCGAACATGAAAAATTAGGTTCTGGGGGCCCAGGAGGGAAGGCGTGCATGTGTGCGTGCATGTGTGTGTGGTTGGGAGGGGGTGAGGAATGTTGAGTGAAGTGAATGTCTCTGTAGTTAGACTGAGAAATTATTCCATGACATTGAAACATTCCCCCCTCCGTCTTTTTGCTTCAAGTACTTTATGATTGGAATCAAAATGAGAAAATTAAAATCTTCATGTTGGTGACCAGGTGTGCTGAAAGTTTTAATTGACCAAGGATGAGAATGTGTCAGGGTTATACTAGAACAGCTGCTGACAACTTTCTCTGTCTCTGCAGCCCTTGCCCCTTTCCACAGAATGGGTAGGTTATTGAAAGGTACAGGGTACATAGAGGTTTCTGCGACAGAAACCTCTACCTCTAGTCCCTTCTGTGTTAGTATCCCAAAACAATTGCAGCAGCTATGGAAGTTAGACATTAAGGAAGAACCCTCTCATACTTTCTGATGATCAGATGGCTACGGATCACTGGGGATTAAGGGTTGTCTATCCATTGAATATCCAGGGAAGGAGCTAGCCCAGACTCCTGGGTAACAGTGGCTTATTCTGTAGCTACAACCAGGAATTTTTAAAGGCTGCATGTGGGTCTGTTACCTCGGAGGAGCAACATTATTAGGAAGGAATTGAAGCAGAAGGCTATGGAGGCACAACTCTTGGCTGCAATAGAGGTGTTCTGGCTGAGAGGAGAGAATGAGCCATCCCAACACACACACACAGACCCTTTCTGGCCTGAGGAATATCTGGCTGAGAGGAGAGAATGAGCCATCCCAACACACACACACACACACACAGACCCTTTCTGGCCTGAAGAATATTTGGCAGCAGTAATAGTACTTGTCCCATTGTGAGTGTCATTTTTTAGTGTCATTGGACTGTGAAAGCTACTTAATAACTTGATCTCATCTGAATAATCTGAGTTAATACTAGCTCCACAGTTGTGAGGATTAAATAAAAAACATTTGTAAAGTGTCTGCCTCAAGGCCTGCACATAGTAAATCTCAATGAATGCTTGTTGAATGAATGAATCCATGAATCTAAGCTTTAAGGCTCCCCTAACCATTTCCAAGTATCAGTGTATAACAGTCCAAATAACAGAGTTGTGGACTGTCCCACTGAGCCTGGAACCTGAGGCATGATCTAAACCTGCTGTTCATTTAACACATATTTGATGAGTATCTGTGGTGTGGGGGTAGCTCCTTCGATGGCCTTGCTGGCTCAGCTGCTGGGAGCACTATCTGCAAACAGCCTTTCTTAGTAAATCCCTTCAGTAATTGCCTCAGCTGCAGAGATCACCTTGCCCAAGTTTATGCTGCTTTCCAGCACAGCCCACATCCAATGACGACAGGTGTATAAATGCCTGGCCATCTCAGCTCATTTGGGGACAACTCTTAAGGGCTATTCTAGCTTCAGGGCTCCCTGTGGGGTTGGCTGAGGTTGTCACAGGCCTGTATTACAGCTCAGCTTCTTTCTCTCCTTCCACAGATATTGATCCCAAGGGAACTTTTTAATAAACATCCTGCACTTCTTAAGCATCCGGTCTCAGAGTTGGCTTCCTCAGTAATCCAACCTGTGAGCCAAGCCTTTAGGACAGGAAAGGACAGAGACTCCTTTACAATTTGTTTCCAGCATTGGACGTGTTGATGCTGTCCCTTTATGCCCATCAGAGGGCAGCAGCATTATAGCAACCTGCCTCCTGAGGCTCCAGGAGTGGGCTTGCAGTCTTCTCCCTGGTCCATCTCTTACTCCCCACCACCAGTATTGGGCAGGATCACCTCCCTTACTGTGTCCACCCTCCTGTCTAAGGGAAGAAATTTCTGAAACTGTCTAGGCCTTAGTTTTGTCAGTTTCAAACTACACCATCGTCAGTGCTGAAGGCCCATCAGTCTTCCTACTGCGCCCCTTCACCCATCAGCTGGGCAACCTCCTTGCCCGGCTCTCTCACCTCCTTCACTTTCCACCCACAATAGATTTGTTTTCTATGTGACAAGGTAATTATGAGCTTGAGGCCAGGAGGCCCGAAGGCCAGTCTGAGGACGGTCACTTCATCCTGGCTCCCCCTGTTCTGCTAACATTATTGATTTTTAGTTTTATTTATTATGATTTTGTGTGTGTGTGTATGATCTGGCCCTGGTGACATGAGGTATGGAGGTGAGAGGGAATGAGCAAATTTATTCTCATCACAATTTAGCTTCTTGAAACTACCCTCCCACCTGGCATCATTTTTTACCTACTGGTTTTAGCATCTTTGCTTATCTCTATTCTGTTTCCTAATCCTCAAAGTTTTCCCAAAGATTCTTCTGAGAATTGGAGCCAGATGTGGCTACAGGAAAGGAGCTGGGGAGAGGGGTGAGGGCAACAATCACAGAACATTTTGTTAGCAGCCTTTAACTCATCCAGCAAACCTTTATTGCATTTTGTTCCCTGTCAGTTATTTCTAGGCTACATTCCCCAACTCCCTGCTTCTTTCTCAGCCCTGCTCTCAGGGCAGTCCTAAGACAGGTCATGTTGTATGCCTACTTTTGTTTGTTTCTGCATCAGTTTCTATGGCTGTGAAATGGGTGTGAGAAAAACCTGATCAGGAAGTTTTCAGAAAGAGTGAGATTGAGATTGGGTGCAACCAATTCAAAGAACATGCCTGCTGATCTTCAGGCTACTAAAGACCTCCTTTAATGTGCTCTACTTCCTTACAGGCAAGCTTTAGGCAATGAATTGCAAGTGGGAGGGAGCTCTGAACCACAGTGATTGTCATGGGAATCAGCTGAGGCCGAGAGCGATTTGTGGGGCCACGGTTCCCCCAGCCTGTTTTCTCTGTGTGTGCCAAAAGAATGAATAAATCATTGTTCAGGGGTGGGATGCAGCTGCCGGGCTCCTCCCCTCGGCACATGCCCCGACTCCAGCTCCTCCATTGAGGTCTGCTGGAGCAGAGCAGTTTATACACCCAGCTCCCCAAATCCTATTGAGTCCTCCCCTTCTGCACGAGCCCTTGGCTCCAAGCCCATTCAGCCTGGCCCTTTGTGCTGGGGGTTAAATGGTTACATGTCGGGGGCACCTAGAAAGGACCTATCAGGCCCTGAAAGGCTGTGCTGATACTTTGCCCTCCTACTGATGAATGGGGTGGGTGGAGGAGAGGTGGGCGGCCGGAGGGTGAGGTGGGGGAGTTGGCATGGGGATTATGGAGCCCACAGAGGCAGCTGCTAGGAAGGAGGTGAAACAGGCACCCCCTTCTCTCATTCCTCCTTCAGCTCAGCTTCTCCACCTAGTTCACTCCCTCCTGTGGGCTGTGGTAGTTCAACAGCCTCAGGACCTTGGATTTGGCTTTCTGGTCCTCTGGTAGAAGAGGGTTTGGAGAAGCTACTTGCCACTTGGGTGCATTGGAGAGAACGAGTCTACAAACTTTTAATTCTTCCAGCAGCTCCAAAACACCCCTGTTTCTCTTTTTCCCCTTGCAGGGACGGGGGAGCAGGGAGAATTCATTTCCTAGGTTTATCTGGTGCAGTGGATTTGAAACTGTGCCCTACTGAGCTTTAAAGTCTTCCTTGGAGCCCCCTAGGGAGCCGTTTAGGGTGGAAGTTTCAGGGGAAGACAGAAGACCTTAAACTGGGTATACTGGAAAGATTTTGTAGAAGGAAAAAAATGATACCAAGGGTTAAAAAAAAAAAAAAGCTTTGAAACTTCTGATTTGATGTACTTCCCCCTCATTTTGCAGCTAAGAAAACAGCCATATTGAGGGTGAGGGAATGGCCATGTGTTTTACGTAAGGTGATCACACAGTAATTCCTTGATAGACCTGAGTGGCACTTTAAGAGGCAGTAGAGAAACGGATGAACAAAACAACTAGGTCACCAGCTTCCCTCCTAGGCCTTCCTTTCCTGAGATGAGCCAGTTCTAGGGAATAATTTCCCTTCTAATCTGCCTTAAGGGCTCTCTGGTATGTCAAAGGTCTTCTGAGGCTGTGCCTGGTCATGGGGCCCAAGTAACAATGTTCACAACTATGATGTTATTGAACTATTTTCAAGGCACATTATTTTTGTCTAGCCCAAAAAGATGAAAATGATTTGATTTGCCTGTTCCCAAAGCCATGTGCGGAAGGTGACATATGATGTGAACTCAGGAAAAGAGAAGAAAGCTTGTTCTCTAAGACTAGATGCCTGTGCTTTGTTCTGATGTGGAAGCTCTGAGGGCTTCTTCAGTTATTTCCCTGGTGCCCACAGGATGAAGCCCAACTCCTTGGAATGGTGGTCAAAACCTTTCACAACTGGGCCGACTTTATTTTGCCGCCTCTTCTACCACCTTATCCCTCCAGGCTCCAGCCACACTGGCCTACTCCATGTTTTCCAAAGTCACTCTGAATATGCAGTCTCCTATGCCTTCCCCTGCTCTCTCTTGCTGAGCTTCTATTCATCCCTCAAGGCCTGACTCAAATATCACCCCTATGAAGCCTTTCTTTTCCTTCTTTTATGCTCATTACTTTTGCCTCCTAGCCCTGTTGTAGAGACCCTCACATTGTATAGCTCTCTTCCGTTTCCCTTTCTAAACAAGGAGCTCCCTAAGGTCACGACCAGTTCTGATTCTGTCTGAATCCCCCATCACAGTACAAGGCACAAAGTAAGCACTCTGTCTGTAACCATGTGCTGAATGTGAATGAATGGATAAGAAGGAGCAAGGTCTTTGAGGTTGAAACACCTTAATCCTATCCACCCCTTTCTTCCTGAGAGTATTGACATTGAGAAAATTATCCACCTATGAGGAGCTCTTACGCCTGTCCTGTTTCCTGGAGTAGAAATTCCTCTCATGTTCCTTTGTCTCCTTGCCTGAACCTAGGCTCTGGAGCCTGGATCTGGCTATTCACTGCTAGCCTCTCTTGGCTCTGCTATGTGTTTGCTTGCCAAGATTCTTACCCACTGCCCATTGCTGGATATTCATGATGGTATGGCCTTCTGCAGAATCCTGTTTGGGCTGATACTGGCCATCTCTGGTGGTTTCTGTGTCCCTGTCAATTAAGTCTCTGGCATGTATATGGATGGGCAGACACAGCCATAAATACCCCTTCATTTGGGGTGATTGATTCCCTGGCGTCCTGCCTGGAGAAGGACACCCCTGCCTTCCTAGAGCCTTTGTTCTCCAGGCTCCCAGCCTTCTGAAAATTATGGAGTGGCCAGGACCACTGTCCGAGCACTGACTCTATTAATTATACAGTGCCAGAGTATACCACACAACATTGTCCTTGACTGAGAAAAGAGAGGCTGCAGTCTGGTGCCCTTGGAATTCACTTGACTTATCAGGTATTACGTTATTTGGAAGCAATCAACTTTATAGAACAATGGAATTGATGACTCAAGTCTTAACGAAGGGGACACATTCTGAGAAATGGGTCCTGAAAAATGCACCATCACACGATTTCATCATTGTGCAAACATCATAAAGTATATATATGTAAACCTAGATGGTAAAGCCTACTACACTGCCTATTTTTCCAATCACTGTCATATACATGGTCTGTTGTCAAACAAAATGTCATTATATGGGGCATGACTATATAATTATTTGTCTTTTGTAGCCAGAATAAATACGAAGAGGTAGAGGTAGATGTAGTACCTAAGGACGCTCTCAGAATTTGCTTCCTGTCTCTGAGATTCTAGGTACTGCAGGTCAGGAGGTTTTAGCATCTACGGAGGAAGGAATGCAAAGATGAGTCCATTGCATTTCAGGCTCCTCATAGCACTAGAGGAAAGGGAGGGTCACAGTATAGACTGGACTGATAATGGCAATTGAGGGGAAATGGAGTTGCTACTACTTAATAAGGATTGAGAGGTAAATGAATGGAACCCAGGGGACCCCTAGGTCACCACCTTGTGCTATTGTATAAATCAGGATTCTTTTCATTGTCAGTGAAAGAAATTTTACTCGAGTTAGACTTGGCAAAATAAAGACCTCATTGGAAGACATAGAAAACTACAATGCCTCAGGAAACGGGGACTGGAACATTACCAGGACCGCTTTCATCTCTGCTTCTGTGTGTCAATGCCATTTTCTCCAACTACAGACTGACTTTTTCCACTTGGAGGAGAATATGATTGAGGCAGCCTTAAGCTCACATCTTTCCTGCTTCATCTTTAATTTCATTTTAGAAAGCCTCAGAGAAGGACTCTGACTGGCTCACTTGGAGTGGGGCTCCTATCCCAGGACTCATCAAGCTCTCGTTTGACTCACGTGGTTACGGTTGGGAAAGACAGGGACAGAAAAGGCAGGGAGGTGCTGTTCTGGGCAGACCAAACAGTAAATGACTTTTTGGCTCTATGGTATGGGGAGACCTGCATAATCCTAGACCACCAAAGCTCAGAGCCTTTAGGAGTGAGGACTTGGGTCACCTCATAAGGAAGAAAACCCTGGCTGAAGGCAAGGGGAACTTGCAGTGGATAAGGGAAGGGGGAAGACTAGTTAGGGCTCAGGACCTGATGTAGAAATGAAGCTGAGGGGGCCGGCCCGGTGGCGCACTCGGTAGAGGGCGGCACTTGGGAGCGTGGCTGCGCTCCCGCCGAGGGTTCGGATCCCATATAGAGACCGGTCCGCTCTCTGGCTGAGCGCGGTGCAGGCGCAACACCAAAGGTTGCGATCCCGACCAAAGGTTGCGATCCCGTTGCCGGTCGCGGTACGGGCGTGACACTTCTGCCTTTGTTTTATTTCCTTTTCCCTCTTAAAATAGGAGCTGTTATAATCACACAATAAATTTTTTTCTCTTCCATTTCCCCTTTTTTTGTATATAGGATTAATTGGTGTGAATTAATTAGCCATTCAGTCTCTAGGTGGCAGGATGGTGGGTTGGCATCAAGTTGGAACTGGGAGAGGTTGCCTCATATCACTAGGATCAGCAACTACTCTATTCTCTTTGATAGTAAACTGGCTCCCCAAACTGCATATTTCCCCCCAGGAGAAAGGGAGTGAGAGGATCAGTCTTCAGTAAAATAGAACCAGAACTCTGAGAAGAATTCACTGGAGTTTGGAATCCGAGACCCTTTCTTTTAACTTTGTTCCTCCTCACCTGGGCAAAGACACAGGAAGCCAATGCACAGGTACCTGGTGGGGTTCTCTGCCCTGCCGGGAGGAGGCCACTGAGTCGTGGGTGCGGGACATTAGCCCCGAGCCCTGTCCCAGACCGGATTTTCTTTCTTAAGACCTAGCTTTCATTAAGTGACTTTAATCAAATAAGCACAAAATGAATATATAATCCAAATTGTGATAAACGCTATGAAGAAAAGGAGCAAAGGTACCCTGAGATAATATAAAAGGGGGACTAACCTGGTCTAGGGAGTCGAAGATTTCTCTGAGAAGAGAAATGAAATATAAGTCTAAAGGGGGAAAAGCAGTTTAGGCAGAGGGAACGGTGTATGCGAAAGCCGCGGGGCAGAAAAGAGCGTGAGGCCCAACAGCAGAGACGGAGGGTAAAGAAGGAAGCCGCAGAGGCAGAGAGGGCCAGGCGCGCACAGCCCCGCGGCCGCTGCCTTAAGGCTTCTCCCTGCAGTGGGGAAGCCACCCAAGGGTGTTAGCAGGAAGGTGCTGCATGATCAGATTTTCATCTTGAAAATGTCACTGTGTCTGCAGTGAGGCGAACCGATCGGAAGGGCCCAGCCGATGCGGTTAGGGGATAGCACGGGACCTGGAAGGCCCGGGTCAAGGTAGCCCAGGGTGGGGAGGTGGCTCCGGAAAGCCGAACCGGCCCACGTGGGCCCGGCCGCCCCGCCCCGCCCCGCCGCGCAGACGCCGCCAGACTCCGCAGTCGGG
>NW_007726217.1:813854-824219 GCF_000696425.1 Galeopterus variegatus | reverse complement strand
CGCCGAGCCCCCGAGCGGAGCCAGAGCCAGCCGCGCCGAGCGGGCGCCCCTCGGCCGTGAGTCCGGGCCCGGAGGGGAGGGCTTGGGGCCCAGCCGCGGGAGGGAGGGGAGAGTCGCAGCCTCCTCCCAGCTGCCTCCGTGGCGGAGATTAGGGAAGGACGGTGGTCTCTGTCCCCTGTCCCTCGGGGGTAGCTTCCCTCTTCCGCAAGGCCTGCACCGGATGCCGCCTCCCCCCGTTTTACAGGGTAACCCCCCGCCCCCGGGCAAATTGCCGATTAGCTTACGGGGGTGGGGGAACCTGATCCTGGGGTGTCTGGATTCCCGTTTTCCCATCTTTGAGAACCCGTAATCCTTAGCGCCACCCGCAGCCCATCCCAAGCTTCCTTCATGGCCCCGCCCAAGTTTAGGGAAAAAAAATTGGAGCGAAGGAAGATCTCCAGGCACCTTCCCAGCAGCCTTGCTTAGAGGGATGGGGGTACGCAGGTTACAAAGTGACTGTCCTAGGCCATCTCCTCCAGGACTTCTGCCCACTACTGCATGTAGGGAGGGTCCCTGTCACCTATAGAAATCCTACTAGTTCCCGCTCCACTTATAGTATCCCTCACTCTTAATGACCCTCGATTTTTCTTTTTTTCTTTTTTTTTTTTTTTTAAGATGACCGGTAAGGGGATCTTAACTCTTGGCTTAGTGGTGTCAGCACCACACTCTCCCAAGTGAGCTAACTGGCCATCCCTAAATAGGGATCCGAACCCGTGGCCTTGGTGTTATCAGCACCACACTCTCCCAAGTGAGCCACAGGCCGGCCCCTAAACCCTCGATTTTTCTAATCCTAGTAATGTGTGGTCAGTAGAAACCTCATATCAATTCAAACCCTAAATCTGGTAGAAGCTGGTTATCAGGGAAGAAAGCGTGGTGTGGTGTGCCCTCACTCCAGGGCCTCAGGATGAAGCAAGCTAGGGATAGAGACACAAGATAGTAGACATGTCCCAGGAGCACTGGGAGGGAAGGGGGCAAGCTCAGAAGAGACGCTTGTCAATGGAGGAGGGGGGCTCCCAAGGGCACAGGAGGGAACTGAACTCAGCTCTTCCAGCCCTGGGTGGTCAGCAGTTGGCTGGGTCTTTCTGAGCATGGAAATCCTGTTGTAGTCTCGTCTCCCCTTCACTCACTCAGCGAGTGTGTGCTGACGCCTGCTAGTGCTAGGCTCTATGCTGGATCTGGGGAATATGAAGGAGGGTATATAGAGAAGTTCCAAGTCTAGTCAGGGAGCCAGGCTATAAACTGCTATTACAAGATCGTTAAAATAAATACACGCGCGCACACACACACACAAAATTCCAGTTGAATAGACATTTACTAATCATCAACTATGTATGCCAGTGATAGGAAACAAACATAGATCAGGCAGTGTGTACCCAAGGCAGTGAGGACCAAGAGGAAGGCATAATTAACTGTGTGTGTTTGTGTCTATTGGGGCAGTGGGAGAATATCAAGAAAGCGTCAGAGAGGTGGGGATATTGAGAGCTGAGTTTAGAAGAACAAAGAGGAATTTGCTGGGTGGAGAAGGGAAGAGTTTAGAGGGGAGGAGAGAGAAGGATATCACAGGCCAAAGGAATAGTGTGAGAAGAACAGTGGTGTGTTTTGACATCTGTGAGCAGTTTGGTATGATGGGAGGAGTAGAGTGGCAGGAGGCGAGTATGGGGTGAGCAGGGCCAGATCTAGCAGAGCCTCGTAGGCCATGCAGAGATTTAGCAGGAGTTTAAGGACAGCATTGGAGCAGTGACAAATCAAATTTACATTTTTAAGTGGAGGCAAAGAGATCAGTGACAAGGTTGTGGCAATGGTCCAGGTAAGAGCCTGAAGAATTGTCAGAATTCGGTGACCAATGAGATGGGAGAAGGAAGGAGAGTGATGAGTCCAGGATGCTTCTAGGCTTCTGGCTGGAGCCATTCTGCTGAGGACACTGAAGAAGGAGAGCTGGTTTGGACATGTAGAATTTGCTGAGCCTGTGGTTGGTTGCAGGGTCAGACAGCAGTTGAATCTGGGCTGGAGACAGATGGTAGTCACCAGTATATGATGGTTCTTGAAGCTATAGCAGAGAATGAGGTCTTCTGGGGAGAAGTGCATAGAATGAGAAGACAGCCTCCCTCAGAAGGCTGAGGGAGAAAAAAACCCTGTGCAGGAGGTGGAGAAAGAGCAGTCAGAGAGGGAGGAAGACAACACAAAGGGAGGTGTTTCCAGAGTCAAGGGAAAGGGACTGACTCAGAGCAGCCAGGCTCTTGCTCGCTGCCTCATCCCCGCAGGTAGGTTGCCACAACTTCAGGCACCCCACCCTGTGCTGTTGTGACTCATTCTTCTGCTTCCCTTTACAGACCAGATGTTCGCCATCCAGCCAGGGCTAGCTGAGGGGGACCAGTTGCTGGGGGGCCCGCCTCCTGGAGTATGTCAGCCCGAGCTCCAACCAGACAGCAACTCCAACTTCATGGCAAGTGCCAAGGATGCCAATGAGAATTGGCATGGGATGCCAGGCAAAGTGGAACCTATCCTGATGAGGAGCTCCTCAGAGTCACCCTCTGACAACCAGGGCTTCCAGGCCCTTGGACTCCCCGAGGGGGGGTTCCGCAGCCCCCCAGAGGGGGCAGAGATTCCCGAGGCTGAGCTGGAGAAAATGGGTGGTACTGGCACAGTCTGCTCCCCTCTGGAGGACAACGGCTATGCCAGCAGCTCCCTGAGCATCGACAGCCCTAGCAGCAGTCCTGAGCCTGCCTGTGGGACCCCTCGAGGCCCTGGCCCTCCCGATCCCCTTCTGCCCTCAGTGGCCCAGGCTGTGCAGCAGCTGCAAGCGCAGGAGCGCTACAAAGAGCGGGAGAAGGAGAAGCACCACGTGCACTTGGTGATGTATCGTCGCCTGGCACTGCTTCAGTGGATCCGGGGCCTGCAGCACCAGTTGATTGACCAGCAGGCCCGCCTGCAGGAGAGCTTTGACACTATCCTAGACAACCGAAAGGAGCTTATCCGCTGTCTCCAGCAGAGGGCAGCACCATCCAGGCCCCAGGACCAGGGTTAAGGATGTGCCTCCACAAGTGTGCAAAGATATGTGTGTATATTTGCAGGTGTGTGTGTGGTTGTGTACAAGTAAGTACATGATTATTTGCTGGCATGAGTGAAGGTAAACATAAGTGAGTATGTATGTTCTAACATGTAGGCAGGTGTGTGCAGGCATGTGTCAATGAGCTTAAATGTGCTGTGTGTGCACATAGCTTATATGCAAACCTGTGTGTGGGTGTGTAAGAGTGAACATACATATGTGTGTAGCATGTATGTAAGAGTAAATTTGTATATACATGTGTGAACAGATATCTAGCCTTGTGTATATGTGTGCATATAAATGAGTTTGAGTGTGTAGGCTTGTGTTGGGTGTATATAAATGAGCCCTGTGTGTGCAGGCCTATGTGTAGGGGTGCATGTGTGCAGGTGTAGGCATGGGAAGTGTGTGTTAGAAGCATGTGTATCTGCAGGCAGACTTCATGACCAGGTGTGTGCAAATATATATTCAGTTGCACTTGTGGGACATCCACCCACACCCTGTGTTACCCATGGCCTAACCCAGCCTTTTTTCTCCACTGGGTCCCACTACTCCCTAGAAAGAGTGCGCTAGCCTGCTGCCATTTATCTGAGGGTTCTCGCTGATCCATTTTCCTGGGGTTTCCCAGGCCACCTCTCCTCCCTTGCCCTCATTTAACCCAGACCTTGCTCTGCTAAGGCTGTTGTCCCCCTTGCTGGCTTCGCTCTAAGAGGTTTAGTGGCTGCTCTGGCCTGCCATGGCATTTGGCTGCAATTTTGTCAGGGCTGATAGTGGAGAGTTGGTATAGTGGAGAGAGGGGATCCGGGGGTGGTGCTAGAGATCATGGCACTGGGGGGGTGGGATCAGAAGGAGTTAGAGGACTGTCCTTCTTGAACTCTGCCCTTGGGCCTGTGGGAGAGGGGGTGTGGGAGATGACAATGGCAGAACCCTGTGAAGAAGAGGAGAATGGGAATTCTAAAATACCAGTTCCAAACAAACCAAACCTTTCTATGGGGATGGACCTGTAGAAAACCATACTGATTTAAGCTTCTGATGAAAAGTAATGGATGCTTATAAGCTTGCAAGTAATGGAAAAGGTGTCGCAAGGCTGTTGGGAAAAACCTCACTTCTCTGTGCCTCTACGCTGCAGTGCCTCACTGGCTTGAGCAGCATTGGATGTCAAATTGATTTGGTCCATTTCTCTTCAATCAGACTGTCAGGAGGAGCCAGAGCTTGGGGTGGGCAGGGGGCAGTTTCAGCCCAGCCTCTGGAAGCTCTTAGGATGTTGGATCTTACCCCCTTCTGTCACTGTGTGGCCCTTTAAACAGGATTAACAGGCTTGGGTACAGGCTCCATGAGTTGGAAAGTGGGTGAGTCTTGGGGAGAACTGCCAACTAAAGTGGCCCAGCTCTTAGCTTTGCTCCTGGGAGCCAGGAGAATGCAGGATGCTGGTGGGTGAGCAGTGGTATGAAGAGGGAACTCTGGCAGGCAAACAGTGGCATGGAATGGCCCTCAGTCTCCCTATGTGCAAAATATGGGGGCTCTTCCCATCTGTCTATAAAGATTTCCATCTCGGGTGGGTGGGTGGGTGAAAGGCATAGGGAGTGGGGATGAAGCATGGGTCTTGGGGGACTTTGTGTCTATAGCTCTTGCATGTTGAGTGTGAACCTGGCCTCTGCACCAACCCAGGATGAATATACTAGCGCAGAGAATTAAATTTCTTGAATATGTGTTTCTATTCTACCTGTTGTCTGATGGCCTCTTTTCCATACCATCTGAGCTCCCCTTTTGAGCAGGGTCCTGGGACAGTAGCTGGGGGAAGACACTGGAGATGGGAATTCAGATTCCTATGCCTGGCAATCTGATGGGGGTGGAGAAGTCTTTCAGACCTCGCAGTCTGACAGGCAAGACTTGGCCTCTGCTCTGAGAGCCCCTTATGGGATTGTCCTTATCCTAAGTCACCTTTGGACCTGAATGGATTGTGAGGGACACATACTATACACACACACAGTCTCTCTCACAGACTCAATCATGCTCTGGAGTCACCACTTCCTTGAAGGGTGCCGTGACTGTGAAGGACTGAGTTAGGGTCATTAGATGGTTCTGACACAGATGTAGTTAGAATACATGTACATGACTTCAGATATTTGTTGACGCTTATTTACATTATATCTTCTTTTTTTTTTTTTTTCCTTTTTGTCTTTTTTCATGACCGGCAACGGATTGCAACCCTCAGTGTTGCGCCCGTACCGGCCCGGGACCGGCAACGGGATCGCAACCCTCGGTGTTGCTCCCTGCACCTCGCTCAGCCAGTGAGTGGGAACTGGTCTGTATGTGGGATCCGAACCCTCGGCGGGAGCGCCGCCGCACTTCCCAAGTGGCGCGCTGTAGCAGTGCGCCACCGGGCCAGCCCTACATTATATCTTCTATTTTACATTAGTTTGTAAGATGGTTTATTAATTTCTCAAAAATACTTGACCTTTTTTTCCTGTGCTGGCAGGGCCTTCAGATTCCAAGTCTGAGATCTCCCAGGTCTGGGGCTGCTGCTGGCCCTGGCCCCACTTCGAGCCCCTCGCCTGTGCCCTCAGCCCATGCCCCTGGCCCTCTTAGGCCCAACCCTTACCATAACTAGCCTGGCCTCTCCTCCCCCAAATTAATTATTTTTATAAAGAAGGTATATTAGTTATCTACTGCTGCATAACAAATTACCCTTAAATTTAATGGTTTAAAACAATACACATTATCTCACCCTTTCTTTAGGTCAGGAATCTGAGCACAGCTTAGCTGGATCCTCTGCATCACAGTCTCTCAGTCAAGGTGTCAGTCTAGGGACTACAGCTTCTGTTGATAGCATTCAGTTCCTCTCAGGCTGTTGGCTGGAAGCCATGTCTGTTCCTTGCCATGTGGGCCCTTCCAGCATGTCAGCTTGCTTCAACAAAGTATGCAAACCAAGAGAGAGAGAGAGGCTGGCCAGTTAGCTCACATGGGAGAATTTGGTGCTGGTAACACGAAGGTCAAGGGTTTAGATCCCTGTGCTGGCCAGCTGCCAAAAAAAAAAAAAAAAAAGTGATAGAGTACTAGCAAGACAGAAGTCACAGTTTTCTGCGTTCTAATCACAGAAGTGACATCCCTGATGCTGCCATATTCTATGGTTAGAGGCAGGTTACTCAAGGGGAGGATATTGCTCAAGTTTATAAGTACTAGGAGGCAAGGATCATGAAGGGCCATCTTAGAGGTGCCTACCAGGGAAGGTATATTTTGATTGGTTAAATAAGGGCATATATTATTGATTAATTCTTAATTCTTATACAGATAATAATTCTACATATAAAAACTGATTAAACATTTCAGCAAAATCTAATGTCCCCTTTTGTCCCCTCCAACAGATATTTATTTTAAGCCTCACAAAGTATACTTCTTACTGAAACAGTAAGTGACTAAGGACATTAAGTCTTGTCATCACTACACTTGACACTTAAACAATATTGAGCCAGGGCCAACCCCGTGGTGCACTCAGGAGAGTGCGGCGCTGGGAGCACAGCAGCGCTCCCGCCGCGGGTTCGGATCCTGTATAAGGATGGCTGGTTTGCTCACTGGCTGAGCGCAGTGCGGACGCCACCAAGCCAAGGGTTGCGATCCCCTTACCAGTCACAAAAAAGACAAAAAAACAAAACAAAACAAAACAAAAACCAATATTGAGCCAATTTTAACAGTTCCACTTATTAAGAAATGTTCTGGCAAGGGGCTGTTGCTAAGTTTTAATAACTTTATCCATGCAGATTTCTTTTATTTTTCCTTTTTGTCTTTTTTACTGACCGGTAACGGGATTGCAACCCTCAGCATCGCGCCCGCACCGTGCTCAGCCAGTGAGCGGGAACCGGTCTCCACATGGGATCCGACCCCTCGGCGGGAGCGCCGCCGCACTCCCAAGCGGCGCACTCTCCAGCGCGCCACCGGGCCGGCCCCATGCAGATTTCTAATAATGAGACCTCAAGCCCTCAGAGCATAAGAGGGTGAATTTGAAGAAGGAGCTGCTTTTTAACTTTATTTATTTATTTATTTTTTAAATAAAGATGACCGGTAAGGGGATCTTAACCTTTGGCTTGGTGTCGTCAGCACCATGCTAAGCCAGTGAGCTAACCGGCCATCCCTATATAGGGATCCGAACCTGTGGCCTTGGTGTTATCAGCACCGCACTCTCCCAAGTGAGCCACAGGCCGGCCCGGAGCTGCTTTTTTAAATGTGCAGGCTCTTCTGAGTACAGCCATTGGTGAAGGGCATAGACTATGAAGCCAGACCCCCTGGATTTGAGTCTTGGCTCCATTGTTTTCTGTTTCTGTGAACTTGGGCATACCAATTAACTTCTCTGTGCCTCAGTTTAAAACAGGAACAACAGTAATAACTACCTTGAAGGGCTGTTGCAAAGATTAAATGAGTACATAACATGTAAAGTACTTACAACTGTACCTAACACAGAGTAAACTACATTAAGGAGAGTTATGATTACTATTATAAATAGTGCTTTTGTGATGCACATTTAACTTTCTCATAGAAAAACAATCAAATTTTCCCTTAAGGAGTTTGAATCTAAAATTTGAAAGATACCTTTATTTAAAAAGGCTTTAAAAAAACAAAGCTGCCTAATATTCCTTTCCATCAAAGAGCTCTCTAAGCTGAGAAAAAGATGAAGGTGAGACCAAGGAAACTGGTGAACTGAATGTTTACAGAACCCCCTCCTAATCACTGAGCATCTAAGGATGGGCCCAGCCCCTGGGGTGGTAGTGGGTTTAGGAAAGAGCAGATAGAGCTACGGTCAGGATGGCAGAGTTTGGGGCAGGGAAACTGAGGCAGGACCCCAGTGGCTGAGCCATCCCAGACAAGAATTGCAGTTCCCCATCAGGTGCTCTGGCCACCAGGCCTGATCGCGGGAAGTGCTGAGGCTACCACTGTACCTCCTGTGTGTGGGGGCAGACCTGGTCTCTAGACTGTCTAGACTTAGTGTCCTCGCTTATAATAATTGTAAGGATTGAATGAGAAAAGAGACCTGAAAGTGCTTTGTATGCATTGAGATTGAGCACCTCTGCATGAGACCCTGGGGAGCTTGCCCCATCCTTGAGCAGCTCTGGTCTGAACAGGTAGATGAGACTTGCATCCAAAAGCCTAATGTACGAGCCACGGTGAGCATAGGAGAGGGGAAGTCAGGACTGGCTCTTTGTGCAGATCTCAGCCTGAGATTTCTATACCTGGGAGGCTGTTGTAAAATCATTGGGGTGGGGATTTCTTAGTCCTTGGGACATTGAGGGAAGTAGGGAAGGTTCATGCACTTGGGATGGTTTTGGACAGTCAGCCACCTCTTACCCCTCCCCCCCTTGCCACAATGAAATCCCATGACCAGGAACAAGGAAGCCTAACCCAGGTTTTGGGTGCTACATGAAGAGAAATGAGGATTGAGGGGTGAGATTGGGACTGAGACCCAGAAACCAACAGGGACAGGGCACACAGCAGAGGTCCGAGCAGGCCGGAGGCACAGGACCGAAGCATGAAAAAGACTGGCAGGGAAGTAGTGTGAGGCTGGGTCTGCTGGGGAGAGAAAGAGCGGCTGCATCCATTGAGAACTTTCTCTCCAGGGACCCCAACTCGGGACCCATCAACGAAGACCAGAGGGGATGGGGTTAAAGCCTGACGAGCAGGGAGGCAGGAGATGAACTGGGAACTGAGGAAGAGTGTAAAGAAAAGAATAAAAGGGCTTCAGAATATGGTAGGTGGTCTCTGCAGCTCGGGTTCTGGCATTTTAGGGCTCTGTATAGTTGGTATTGCTAAGGAGATAGCCCAGTGGAAGCTTGTGACCTGTCTACCTGCCTCTGTTTCCTTCAAGCTTCACCAAGAACCCAGTGTTAGTACCTCCTACGGGGTTCTGGCATTTTAGGGCTCTGTATAGTTGGTATTGCTAAGGAGATAGCCCAGTGGAAGCCTGTGACCTGTCTACCTGCCTCTGTTTCCTTCAAGCTTCACCAAGAACCCAGTGTTAGTACCTCCTACTCAAGCATGAACAGTCGGGAGGAATAGGAGAGGGGTTAGATCTGTGAGGGCCTGGTCAAGGAAGGCTTCCTGGAGTAAGAGGAGGCTAGAGAACCAATACACATTGAGGCAACAGAGAATAGTGATTTCTAGTGCAGACTGGACCCAGGTGTCTTGGATCCTCCTCTTATTAACTGTGCCTCACTTTTCTCAACTATAAAATGGGGACAATAGTAGTCCTTCTCTCATAGGGTCATGTGAGAGTTAAATACATGAGTTAACATGTAAGGGCTTAGTTAGACCTGGGTCTGGCACACAGAAAGCAGTCCATAAACGTTGGCTGTTATCTCACTAGGAGAGGACAGGAACGCCATCAGAGGTAGGAGATAGGGCTGAGCGGTTGCGCTGTAAAACAACAACATTAAGAAGCATTGCTAAAGGGACTTGAATCTCAGACCCACGAGTTTAATGGATGCAGGTGGTGAGAAGAGGAGTATGAGATGGGATGTTCTGGGATATGAGCCAGACCTTTAATCCACACTGGTATTCACACTCACACCCACTAGGCACCTGCAGACAGGCACGGGGCCCCACACCCGTGCATGCACATACACGTGCACAGTCGCTAACACAAGTGCACACTCATGGACACAGACCCACATGCACGCTCCGTCCCCCTCTCCCCACCCCTCTCAGAAATAAGACTGTACCCATCTTGGGGAAGTTTCCGCACCCCAGCAGCCCCCTGAGACTCTCCTAGCCCTACCACCAGACCCCTCTCCAGGCCTGTTGGCTTCTCCAGACAAAACTTGTCCTTGGCCAGATCCTCCCGCCACCCCCAGCCCTATTCCTTCCCCCAAACCCCTAGCCTCAGAACCGGTCGATCCCCTAATCGCTCCATTCTCATTTATCACGCGTAGATTTAAGAAGGCATTCGTCTAGTTGAGGGACTGGGGTGGCGCAGAGAAAGTGGGGTTCGTAGGCCTAAGGTCTCAGATGTCAGATCCGGGGGAGGGGCTGGGTCCCCCGGGGCCCCTCACCCACCTTCATCGGGAGTGAGAGAGGGCTCGGGGGGTGGGATGCGAGCTGTCGGCGGGGCTCAGAGCGTGGCGGGGGTGAGGCGCAACCGTGCCCCATGAGGGCGGCGAGGGGGAGCTCAGTCCTCCGTGCTGGGGAAGACGGAGAGGGCCTGAGCCCGGCGTTCAGCTGCTGTGCAGGGGGCCCCGGGCGGGGCTCGTCCCCGAAAGGCGCAGACAAAGCGGCGGCCCCCCCGGGGGCCGGCGGGG